>NW_028319550.1:225000-387500 GCF_062004578.1 Staurois parvus
ATCTCCTTCAGAATCCAGGCGTGATCTCCTTCAGAATACAGGCGTGATCTCCTTCAGAATACAGCCGTGATCTCCTACAGAATACAGCCGTGATCTCCTTCAGAATACAGGCGTGATCTCCTTCAGAATCCAGGCGTGATCTGCTTCAGAATACAGGCGTGATCTCCTTCAGAATACAGGCGTGATCTCCTTCAGAATACAGCCGTGATCTCCTTCAGAATACAGGCGTGATCTCCTTCAGAATCCAGGCGTGATCACCTTCAGAATACAGGCGTGATCTCCTTCAGAATACAGGCGTGTTCTCCTTCAGAATACAGGTGTGATTTCCTTCAGAATACAGGCGTGATCTCCTTCAAAATCCAGGCGTGATCTCCTTCAGAATACAGGCGTGATCTCCTTCAGAATACAGCCGTGATCTCCTTCAGAATACAGCCGTGATCTCCTTCAGAATACAGGCGTGATCTCCTTCAGAATACAGGCGTGATCTCCTTCAGAATACAGGCGTGATCTCCTTCAGAATACAGGCGTGATCTCCTTCAGAATACAGCCGTGATCTTCAGAATACAGGCGTGATCTCCTTCAGAATACAGGCGTGATCTCCTTCAGAATCCAGGCGTGATCTCCTTCAGAATACAGGCGTGATCTCCTTCAGAATACAGGCGTGATCTCCTTCAGAATACAGCCGTGATCTCCTTCAGAATACAGGCGTGATCTCCTTCAGAATACAGGCGTGATCTCCTTCAGAATCCAGGCGTGATCTCCTTCAGAATCCAAGCGTGATCTCCTTCAGAATACAGGCGTGATCTCCTTCAGAATCCAGGCGTGATCTCCTTCAGAATACAGCCGTGATCTCCTTCAGAATCCAGGCGCGATCTCCTTCAGAATACAGCCGTGATCTCCTTCAGAATACAGGCGTGATCTCCTTCAGAATATAGCCGTGATCTCCTTCAGAATACAGCCGTGATCTCCTTCAGAATCCAGGCGTGATCTCCTTCAGAATCCAGGCGTGATCTCCTTCAGAATACAGGCGTGATCTCCTTCAGAATACAGGCGTGATCTCCTTCAGAATACAGGCGTGATCTCCTTCAGAATCCAGCCGTGATCTCCTTCAGAATACAGGCATGATCTCCTTCAGAATACAGGCGTGATCTCCTTCAGAATACAGGCGTGATCTCCTTCAGAATCCAGGCGTGATCTCCTTCAGAATCCAGGTGTGATCTCCTTCAGAATCCAGGTGTGATCTCCTTCAGAATCCAGGCGTGATCTCCTTCAGAATACAGGCGTGATCTCCTTCAGAATACAGGCGTGATCTCCTTCAGAATACAGCTGTGATCTCCTTCAGAATACAGGCGTGATCTCCTTCAGAATACAGGCGTGATCTCCTTCAGAATACAGCTGTGATCTCCTTCAGAATACAGGCGTGATCTCCTTCAGAATACAGGCGTGATCTCCTTCAGAATACAGGCATGATCTCTTCAGAATACAGCTGTGATCTCCTTCAGAATACAGGCGTGATCTCCTTCAGAATACAGGCGTGATCTCCTTCAGAATACAGCTGTGATCTCCTTCAGAATACAGGCGTGATCTCCTTCAGAATACAGGCGTGATCTCCTTCAGAATACAGGCGTGATCTCCTTCAGAATCCAGGCGTGATCTCCTTCAGAATACAGGCGTGATCTCCTTCAGAATACAGGCGTGATCTCCTTCAGAATACAGGCGTGATCACCTTCAGAATCCAGGCGTGATCTCCTTCAGAATACAGGCGTGATCTCCTTCAGAATCCAGGCGTGATCTCCTTCAGAATCCAGGCGTGATCTCCTTCAGAATACAGCTGTGATCTCCTTCAGAATACAGGCGTGATCTCCTTCAGAATCCAGGCGTGATCTCCTTCAGAATACAGGCGTGATCTCCTTCAGAATACAGCCGTGATCTCCTTCAGAATCCAGGCGTGATCTCCTTCAGAATACAGGCGTGATCTCCTTCAGAATACAGCCGTGATCTCCTACAGAATACAGCCGTGATCTCCTTCAGAATACAGGCGTGATCTCCTTCAGAATCCAGGCGTGATCTGCTTCAGAATACAGGCGTGATCTCCTTCAGAATACAGGCGTGATCTCCTTCAGAATACAGCCGTGATCTCCTTCAGAATACAGGCGTGATCTCCTTCAGAATCCAGGCGTGATCACCTTCAGAATACAGGCGTGATCTCCTTCAGAATACAGGCGTGTTCTCCTTCAGAATACAGGTGTGATTTCCTTCAGAATACAGGCGTGATCTCCTTCAAAATCCAGGCGTGATCTCCTTCAGAATACAGGCGTGATCTCCTTCAGAATACAGGCGTGATCTCCTTCAGAATACAGCCGTGATCTCCTTCAGAATACAGCCGTGATCTCCTTCAGAATACAGGCGTGATCTCCTTCAGAATCCAGGCGTGATCTCCTTCAGAATCCAAGCGTGATCTCCTTCAGAATACAGGCGTGATCTCCTTCAGAATCCAGGCGTGATCTCTAGAGATGAGCGAATCGAAGTATCCGAAGTGGAATTCGAGTCGAATATCGGAAAAATTTCGATTCGTGCCGAATCCGAAAAATAGCCTAATTCGGACGCGCGAATCGAAATTTTTCAGAAAATGGCGGCTGACATGTGCGGCGACGGAGCGGGGATGTCTGGGAAGGCGCGCAGACAAGGCGCGCTGACCCATAATGCATTCCTCAACTACATGTGATCGCATCAGCCTATCAGCAGCCAGCCAGCCAGCACTGTGTAATGGTCGAGGTATAAATAGCGGCCATTTTGGAATTCTTCATTTGCCTGCAGTTATTGAACAGAGGCAGACCGCTCTGTACTAGGGACAGGGACAGAGTTAGGGCCACAGAAACGAGAATTGGGGACAGAGAGAAGTTACTTAGGGACAGAGAACCATTACTCAGGGACACAGACTTGTTAATGAGGGCCACAGAATCGTTATTTAGGGACAAAGAAACGCTAGTTAGGGCCACAGAATTCATAATCAGGGACAGACAGAATTGTTACTCAGTGCCAGAGAATTGTTACTTAGGGCCACAGAAACGATATTAGGGCCACAGAATTGTTACTCAGGGACAGACAGAATTGTTACTGAGTGCCAGAGAATTGTTACTCAGGGACAGACAGAATTGTTACTGAGTGCCAGAGAATTGTTACTTAGGGCCACAGAAACTTTACTTAGGGCCACAGAATTGTTACTCGCACAGACACAGAATTGTTACTCGCACAGACACAGAACTGTTACTGAGGGCCACAGAACTGTTACTTAGGGCCACAGAATTGTTACTCGCACAGACACAGAATTGTTACTCAGGGCCACAGAACTGTTACTTAGGGACAAAGAAACGCTAGTTAGGGCCACAGAATTCATACTCAGGGACAGACAGAATTGTTACGGAGTGCCAGAGAATTGTTACTCTGGGCCACAGAAACTTTACTTAGTGCCAGAGAATTGTTACTCAGGGACAGACAGAATTGTTACGGAGTGCCAGAGAATTGTTACTCAGGGCCACAGAAACTTTACTTAGGGCCACAGAATTTTTACTCAGGGACAGACAGAATTGTTACTGAGTGCCAGAGAATTGTTACTCAGGGACAGACAGAATTGTTACGGAGTGCCAGAGAATTGTTACTCAGGGACAGACAGAATTGTTACTGAGTGCCAGAGAATTGTTACTTAGGGCCACAGAAACTTTAATTAGGGCCACAGAATTTTTACTCAGGGACAGACAGAATTGTTACCGAGTGCCAGAGAATTGTTACTCAGGGACAGACAGAATTGTTACTGAGTGCCAGAGAATTGTTACTTAGGGCCACAGAAACTTTAATTAGGGCCACAGAATTTTTACTCAGGGACAGACAGAATTGTTACTGAGTGCCAGAGAATTGTTACTCAGGGACAGACAGAATTGTTACGGAGTGCCAGAGAATTGTTACTCAGGGCCCCAGAAACTTTACTTAGGGCCAGAGAATTTTTACTCAGGGACAGACAGAATTGTTACTGAGTGCCAGAGAATTGTTACTCAGGGACAGACAGAATTGTTACTGAGTGCCAGATAATTGTTACTCAGGGCCCCAGAAACTTTACTTAGGGCCACAGAATTTTTACTCAGGGACAGACAGAATTGTTACTGAGTGCCAGAGAATTGTTACTCAGGGACAGACAGAATTGTTACTGAGTGCCAGAGAATTGTTACTTAGGGCCACAGAATCTTTACTTAGGGCCACAGAATTGTTACTCGCACAGACACAGAATTGTTACTCGCACAGACACAGAATTGTTACTGAGGGCCACAGAACTGTTACTTGGGGCCACAGAAACGTTAATCAGGGACACAGAATTGTTACTGAGGGCCACAGAACTGTTACTTAGGGCCACAGAATTGTTACTCGCACAGACACAGAATTGTTACTCGGGGACACAGAATTGTTACTCAGGGACACATAATCGTTTAATTAAAGAGTATGTCAGACAACATGCAGAGGAGTGGCAGAGGAGGCAATGTTTTAGGAGCGAGCAGACGTGGCAGCAGAGGAAGGGGTCGAGGCAGCACTATTCGCAGCCAGAGGCCAGTGCTCCCGGTGTCATCCAGCGGTCGTGTCTCCACCGACAACCCTGCCGTCGTCGATTGGTTGGCTCGGTCGTCTTCCTCTTCCCAGGTCACCTCTGACACCTACAGCCAACGGTCGGTGGGTACGTCAGACACAACCGTTAGTTGGCATGGCCCGGGACCAAGCCCACTGAAATCACGTGTCCTCTACCTGCCCCTGTCCTTTGGTGTTCCCTCACCAAGCGAAGTATCGCATGCTGTGGGCTCAGCCCCACTGTACAGTGAGGAAGAGCTAACAGAGGGCGGTCAGGAACGGGGGGAGACATCCGCCTTTTCAGCAGCCAGGCGAAGAAGTAGTGGCGAGGAGAGTGGCTCGGTAGCCGGTCTAGAGACAGGTCTGTCTCCTGACCCACACGCAGCCGAGGGGGCTAGTAGTGAGGCGGAGACCCTACTTGATGATGAGGAGGTTGATCGCACTTGGCAGCCTCGTCGTCATCAGGCAATTTCTTCCGCATCATCAGGAGAAGAGGGTGGCAGCTTGGCAGCGAGCAAAACAGTCGGTGGGTTGCCCAGGAGGCAGCAGGGTCGCAGCAGTGTCAGTGGAGGCAAACGGCCACGGAGTAGAGCACCAGCTCCACTGCAGCCTACCACCACGGCCAGTAGTGGTGCCGGTGTGCACGGAGGAAGCAGCAGTCAGCCAGTGAGGAGTATCGGGGGCAAAGTTTCCTACTCGGCGGTGTGGCAATTTTTCGTCAAGCCGCCCGAGGAAGTAAACGTAGCCGTATGTCGACTATGTGGCCAGAAAGTCAAGCGTGGCCAGGGGGCCCATGTTGGGACTACAGCGTTGCGGCAGCATATGCAGCGTCGCCATTTGGTGGCCTGGGAAAACCGTGATAAAGATACGGCGGTTCTGCCCGCCCCAGCCCCCGCTCCATCACCCGCTCCGTTACTTGCTCCGTCACCCGACGTCAATCGCCCTCCATCAGCCAGTCAAGGCTCCAACACCTCTGCTGAGGGGAGTTGTCGCTCGTTGGCATCTTCCGCTCGTTCAGATGCTCCTTCTCCTGCTACTCCTCTTCACGGATTCCGTCAGCAGTCTTTCTTGGAATCCGTTTCCAAGAGACAACAGTTTGCGAGCACGCACCCGACGGTGCAAAAGCTGAACGTCCTCCTGTCCAAGTTGCTGGTGCTGCAGTCCCTCCCTTTCCAAGTGGTGGACTCAGCACCTTTCAGAGAAATGATGGCTTGTGCCGTGCCGCGGTGGAGAGTGCCAAGCCGTCATTTCTTCGCCAAAAAGGCAGTGCCAGCCCTGCATTCACATGTAGAAGACATGGTGGGCCAGTCTTTGAGCATGTCGGTCTCTGCCAAAGTGCACGGCAGCGCCGACGTGTGGAGCTGTAACTATGGTCAGGGACAGTACATGTCATTTACGGCCCACTGGGTGAACGTGGTGCCGTCACAGCCGCACCAGCAACTTGGACAGGTCACGCCGCTTTTGCCTCCACGTTTGCACGTCCTTGGTCCGGCAAAGATGTCCGCCTCTACCACCTCTTCTTCCGCCGTGTCCTCAGCCGCCACCCCCGTGCCAAGTCCCATTACCCGACCGGCATATCACATGTGCAGGGCGCAACGGTGTCACGCTGTTCTGCACCTGGTATGCCTTGGCGAACGTAGTCACACAGGGGAGGAACTTCTGAGTGTAATGAACAGAGAAATCGACAGATGGCTGTCTCCGCGCAAACTGAAAATCGGAACCATGTTGACCGACAACGGAAAGAACATGGTGTCTGCTCTGCGTCAAGGAAGGTTGTGCCATGCGCCATGCATGGCTCACGTGTTCAATCTGGTTGTCAAGCGGTTCCTAAAATCCACCATCCCACTGCAAGACATCCTTAAAATGTCACGTAAACTTTGCATGCATTTCAGCCATTCCTACACCGCAAAGCACACCCTCCTTGAGCTGCAGCGGCAGAACGGAATTCCACAGCATCGCCTGATCTGCGACGTTGCAACAAGGTGGAATTCAACCCTACACATGTTAGACCGCCTTTACGAACAGCGAAAGGCCATCACCGATTTCCTGATGTTACAAGCGGATAAAGGTACTCCCCTGTGTAACTTCGATGTCAGCCATTGGCAGCTCATGCGTGACACCTGCCGCTTGCTCAGGCCCTTTGAGGAGGCCACGCTATTCGTGAGTCGGCAGGACTATGGGATGAATGACGTCATTCCTCTGTTGCACGTCCTTGAACAAATGCTGTTAACAATGGCTGGTCAGGGTGCGGTAGACGTGGCGCACAGATCTCAACGCCACATGACCCCTGTGGGGGCAGGACAGGAAGAAGAGGAGGAGGTAGAGGAGGACATTTGTGCTCAGGAATTATTGAGTGAAATGGGTGGTTTTTCCACTCAGCGGACAGGAGTGGAGGAGCAGGAGCATTTGGTAGAGGAGGAGGAGGAGGAGACAGAGGACCCAGACGCACCGTGGCAGTATGCTGTGGAGATGGAGGCAGGGAGTCCCTCGCATTACTTGGCACAAATGGCCCATAGCATGCTCGGTTGCTTGCGTAGCGACAGCCGAATAATAACCATCAGACAGAGGGATGACTTTTGGCTGTCCACCTTGTTGGACCCTCGCTACCGTTCCAAAATGGTGGCCTTTTTCACACCTGCTGAGAGGGAGGCCAAAATAACGTACTATAAAAACCACCTATGTAGTCAGTTGGTCTCTGCCTTTGTGCGCCAACGTCCATCCTCAGACACTGTGGGCCCTGTGCGCTCGCGTTCCGCTGCCATGGCAGCAGGGGAGGGGTGGGGTGGTAGGAGCAGTGGCAGCTCCACCAGCAGCAGCTGCCTCAGTCTGCAGTCGATGATGAGTAGCTTTCTTCACCAGCGCAGTGAGGAAACTACTAACCAGCCGCAGCAGCAGCAGCAGCATCAGGTGGACCTGGAGCAGGACCTCAAACAACAGGCTTGGGCCTACTTGGACAGCACCCTGCCAACCGAGGTAGACAATCCCCTTGACTACTGGGCAACGAAACTTGACCTTTGGCCCCAACTAGCTGAATTTGCCCTTGAAAGGCTGTCATGCCCGGCCAGTAGCGTGGCATCGGAGCGCGTGTTTAGTGCGGCAGGAGGTATTGTAACTCCGCGGAGGACACGACTGTCCACCCAAAGTGTGGAGAGACTCACGTTTGTGAAAATGAATCAGGCGTGGATTAGTCTGGATTTCAAACCACCAGTTCCTGACACAACTGACTAAATCCGCCATGAATCATGCCTCAAACATGTGCCACTTTCAGGTCTCCTCATACTGCTGGTGTGTAGAATTTTTTGACATAGGGTGCTGGCAGATTATGGGCCTCCCATAGCTGCTGCCAGGCCCCTAATCTGCCATGGGCCCCTATATACCGCTTCCTCATGCTGCTGCCAGGTCCAGAGTCTCTCATGGGTCCCTGTACGGCCTCCCATTGCTGCTGTCTCCATCGCCACACTCTGCCATGTGCCACTTTCAGGTCTCCTCACACACTGCTGGTGTGTAGAATTTTTTGACATAGGGTGCTGGCAGATTATGGGCCTCCTATAGCTGCTGCCAGGCCCCTAATCTGCCATGGGCCCCTATATACCGCCTCCTCATGCTGCTGCCAGGTCCACAGTGTCTCATGCCATGTGCCACTTTCAGGTCTCCTCACACTGCTGGTGTGTTGAATTTTTTGACATAGGGTGCTGGCAGATTACGGGCCTCCTATAGCTGCTGCCAGGCCCCTAATCTGCCATAGGCCCCTATATACCGCTTCCTCATGCTGCTGCCAGGTCCAGAGTCTCTCATGGGTCCCTGTACGGCCTCCCATTGCTGCTGTCTCCATCGCCACACTCTGCCATGTGCCACTTTCAGGTCTCCTCACACACTGCTGCTGTGTAGAATTTTTTGACATAGGGTGCTGGCAGATTATGGGCCTCCCATAGCTGCTGCCAGGCCCCTAATCTGCCACAGGCCCCTATATACCGCCTCCTCATGCTGCTGCCAGGTCCAGAGTCTGTCATGGGTCCCTGTACGGCCTCCCATTGCTGCTGTCTCCATCGCCACACTCTGCCATGTGCCACTTTCAGGTCTCCTCACACACTGCTGGTGTGTAGAATTTTTTGACATAGGGTGCTGGCAGATTATGGGCCTCCTATAGCTGCTGCCAGGCCCCTAATCTGCCATAGGCCCCTATATACCGCCTCCTCATGCTGCTGCCAGGTCCAGAGTCTGTCATGGGTCCCTGTACGGCCTCCCATTGCTGCTGTCTCCATCGCCACACTCTGCCATGTGCCACTTTCAGGTCTCCTCACATACTGCTGGTGTGTAGAATTTTTTGACATAGGGTGCTGGCAGATTATGGGCCTCCTATAGCTGCTGCCAGGCCCCTAATCTGCCATGGGCCCCTATATACCGCCTCCTCATGCTGCTGCCAGGTCCACAGTGTCTCATGCCATGTGCCACTTTCAGGTCTCCTCACACTGCTGGTGTGTTGAATTTTTTGACATAGGGTGCTGGCAGATTATGGGCCTCCTATAGCTGCTGCCAGGCCCCTAATCTGCCATAGGCCCCTATATACTGCCTCCTCATGCTGCTGCCAGGTCCAGAGTCTGTCATGGGTCCCTGTACGGCCTCCCATTGCTGCTGTCTCCATCGCCACACTCTGCCATGTGCCACTTTCAGGTCTCCTCACACACTGCTGGTGTGTAGAATTTTTTGACATAGGGTGCTGGCAGATTACGGGCCTCCCATAGCTGCTGCCAGGCCCCTAATCTGCCATAGGCCCCTGTTGTCGCTTGTTGGCATATTCCGCTCGTTCAGATGCTCCTTCTCCTGCTACTCCTCTTCACGGATTCCGTCAGCAGTCTTTCTTGGAATCCGTTTCCAAGAGACAACAGTTTGCGAGCACGCACCAGACAGTGCAGAAACTGAACGTCCTCCTGTCCAAGTTGCTGCTGCCAGGCTCGTAATCTGTCATGTGCCCCTGTACCGCCTCCTCATGCTGCTGCCAGGTCCAGAGTGTGTCATGGGCCCCCGTACCGACTCCAAATGCTGCTGCCAGGCCCGTAATCTGTCATGGGCCCCTGTACCGCCTCCCCATGCTGCTGCCACGTCCAGATTGTGTCATGGGTCCCTGTACGGCCTCCCATTGCTGCTGCCAGGCCTGTAATCTGCCATGGGCCCCCGTACCGACTCCTCATGCTGCTGCCAGGCCTGTAATCTGCCATGGGCCCCTGTACCGCCTCCTCATGCTGCTGCCAGGTCCAGAGTGTCTCATGGGTCCCTGTACGGCCTCCCATTGCTGCTGTCTCTATCGCCACTCTCTGCCATGTGCCACTTTCAGGTCTCCTCACACTGCTGGTGGTTTCCATTTTTGTCATAGGGTGCTGTATGGCCTCCCATTGCTGCTGCCTCCACCGCCACACTGTGGCTCCACACTCTGGTTTTGGCCCCGTGACTGGCCAAATGAGTGAAGTGTGCGGTGATTCTAAGATGGACGGCACTCATCTGCATGTCATACTGCCTGACAGTATTATTTCTCTTCCCCAGCAGACTCCAAGGGCATTTAAATTAAAGGTACAGTGTTCAGCACTAATATAAAGGCTCTCTGAAGCCTAGAAACACCCTTTTTTAAGTTAAATTCACAGCGAATATATTCGACTCGAATCGAAATTTTTCTACGAATTCGCCGAATCAGTCGAATCGAATTTTTGAATACTTCGCTCATCTCTAGTGATCTCCTTCAGAATACAGCCGTGATCTCCTTCAGAATCCAGGCGCGATCTCCTTCAGAATACAGCCGTGATCTCCTTCAGAATACAGGCGTGATCTCCTTCAGAATCCAGGCGTGATCTCCTTCAGAATCCAGGCGTGATCTCCTTCAGAATCCAGGCGTGATCTCCTTCAGAATCCAGGCGTGATCTCCTTCAGAATACAGGCGTGATCTCCTTCAGAATCCAGGCGTGATCTCCTTCAGAATACAGCCGTGATCTCCTTCAGAATACAGGCGTGATCTCCTTCAGAATACAGCCGTGATCTCCTTCAGAATCCAGGCGTGATCTCCTTCAGAATCCAGCCGTGATCTCCTTCAGAATACAGGCGTGATCTCCTTCAGAATACAGGCGTGATCTCCTTCAGAATACAGCCGTGATCTCCTTCAGAATACAGCCGTGATCTCCTTCAGAATACAGGCGTGATCTGCTTCAGAATCCAGGCGTGATCTGCTTCAGAATCCAGGCGTGATCTCCTTCAGAATACAGGCGTGATCTCCTTCAGAATACAGGCGTGATCTCCTTCAGAATCCAGGCGTGATCTCCTTCAGAATCCAGGCGTGATCTCCTTCAGAATACAGCCGTGATCTCCTTCAGAATCCAGGCGTGATCTCCTTCAGAATACAGGCGTGATCTCCTTCAGAATACAGCCGTGATCTCCTTCAGAATACAGGCGTGATCTGCTTCAGAATACAGGCGTGATCTGCTTCAGAATACAGGCGTGATCTCCTTCAGAATACAGCCGTGATCTCCTTCAGAATACAGGCGTGATCTCCTTCAGAATACAGCCGTGATCTCCTTCAGAATCCAGGCGTGATCTCCTTCAGAATCCAGGCGTGATCTCCTTCAGAATACAGGCGTGATCTCCTTCAGAATCCAGGCGTGATCTCCTTCAGAATACAGGCGTGATCTCCTTCAGAATACAGGCGTGATCTCCTTCAGAATACAGGCGTGATCTCCTTCAGAATACAGGCGTGATATCCTTCAGAATCCAGGCGTGATCTCCTTCAGAATACAGGCATGATCTCCTTCAGAATCCAGGCGTGATCTCCTTCAGAATACAGCTGTGATCTCCTTCAGAATCCAGGCGTGATCTCCTTCAGAATACAGGCGTGATCTCCTTCAGAATCCAGGCATGATCTCCTTCAGAATCCAGGCGTGATCTCCTTCAGAATCCAGGCGTGATCTCCTTCAGAATACAGGCGTGATCTCCTTCAGAATCCAGGCGTGATCTCCTTCAGAATCCAGGCGTGATCTCCTTCAGAATCCAGGCGTGATCTCCTTCAGAATACAGCTGTGATCTCCTTCAGAATACAGGCGTGATCTCCTTCAGAATCCAGGCGTGATCTCCTTCAGAATGCAGGCGTGATCTCCTTCAGAATACAGCCGTGATCTCCTTCAGAATACAGGCGTGATCTGCTTCAGAATACAGGCGTGATCTCCTTCAGAATCCAGGCGTGATCTCCTTCAGAATACAGCCGTGATCTCCTTCAGAATACAGGCGTGATCTCCTTCAGAATACAGCCGTGATCTCCTTCAGAATACAGGCGTGATCTCCTTCAGAATACAGCCGTGATCTCCTTCAGAATACAGCCGTGATCTCCTTCAGATTACAGCCGTGATCTCCTTCAGAATACAGGCGTGATCTCCTTCAGAATACAGCCGTGATCTCCTTCAGAATCCAGGCGTGATCTCCTTCAGAATCCAGGCGTGATCTCCTTCAGAATACAGGCGTGATCTCCTTCAGAATACAGGCGTGATCTCCTTCAGAATACAGCCGTGATCTCCTTCAGATCTGTCTATGTGATGTATCTCTGTCATCTGTCAAATGCTACAGAAAAGTACAGTAACTATAACTTTGTGTGGACATACCTGGTGATGGAACCCCATGTGGAGAGGTACACCTCAGGCTCCATACCCCTGGTAAAGTGACAGGAGGCACGAGAGCCTGGAGTCTGTGTGCACTCGGATACAAGCTGAACCATGATGCAGGGTAGCAGGCACAATGGGCAGGCACTTGGCAGGTCACAGTCAGCAGGCACTTGGCAAGTTGCAGAAGTCACTACAGGCTGGACACAGAGCAGGGTCAGGCAGGTTGGGTCACACACTAGCAGGACTCCATGGACAGAGCAGGGTCAGGCAGGTTGGGTCACACACTAGCAGGACTCCATGGACAGAGCAGGGTCAGGCAAGTTGGGTCACACACTAGCAGGACTCCATGGACAGAGCAGGGTCAGGCAAGTTGGGTCACACACTAGCAGGCACTCCATGGACAGAGCAGGGTCAGGCAAGTTGGGTCACACACTAGCAGGACTCCATGGACAGAGCAGGGCCAGGCAAGTTGGGTCACACACTAGCAGGACTCCATGGACAGAGCAGGGTCAGGCAAGTTGGGTCGCACACTTGCAGGCACTCCATGGACAGAGCAGGGTCAGGCAAGTTGGGTCACACACTAGCAGGACTCCATGGACAGAGCAGGGTCAGGCAAGTTGGGTCACACACTAGCAGGACTCCATGGACAGAGCAGGGTCAGGCAAGTTGGGTCAGACACTAGCAGGACTCCATGGACAGAGCAGGGTCAGGCAAGTTGGGTCACACACTAGCAGCACTCCATGGACAGAGCAGGGTCAGGCAAGTTGGGTCACACACTAGCAGCACTCCATGGACAGAGCAGGGTCAGGCAAGTTGGGTCACACACTAGCAGGACTCCATGGACAGAGCAGGGTCAGGCAAGTTGGGTCACACACTAGCAGGACTCCATGGACAGAGCAGGGTCAGGCAAGTTGGGTCACACACTAGCAGGACTCCATGGACAGAGCAGCGAGCAGAGTAGACAGGTTCAGGTTGGACTTGGTAACAGTAAGCCAACAGACAGAAGGATGATGCAGAGATGTGGTCACAGAGCCAGGGGTCGGGTCAGGCAGCGTTCAAGCATGGTCAGACGGATCAGGACGACAACAGAAGATCCGGTACAGGAACACGCAGCAAGTGGCAGAACGCTGTAGACCATAAAGCCAAGTCCTAAGGCAGCAGAGATGTTTATATAGCCCACAAGGCACCAGGCTAGTAGTGGGTGTACACGCCACCGTCTGCGCACACACGTGAACATGAACACGGGTTCTGATAACAGGAATTCTCTGTCTGCACATAACTATGGACATATTTTTCCTTTCCTGACATTTCCGTTCTTTGAATATAAAGGCTACCAGTCGGGGGTGTCATGAGAAAGCCTCTGGCAAGGAGTTGGGCACAATATGGCTACCAGAAAGCGGGTCCTTGTCCCATCCAAGAAGGGCGATACGGTACCAACAGTCAGCCAATCACCCTACATGGTGACCCTGAAAATCCTGAACCCAAAGACAGCCAAGCATGGAAATGTGGAAAAGTGATGGCAGAGAAAGGCCGAGTGATCCATCCAGTCCGCCTATATTTTTGTTTTTTTGTTGTTTTTTTTTTCGGGGGAGGTTGGGGGTTCCTTTTTTGTTATTTTGTTTTTGTTTTTTTCGTTATCTTTATGTCTGAGAGTGTTTGCAGCTATTTCCTGTTGACGGGGTCACTACTCTGCTGGTTTATTCCAAGCCGCAACCTGCATTGTCAAAACGGGAAGAGCAATTGGAACCTACGGTATATATTTCCCTTAATACATTTTTTTTCTTTAACCACCTCCATCCGGCCATTGTATATAAACAGCCAGACGGTGGCAGTGCAGGGGCGGGTGGCCATTTATAAACGGCCTCCCCGCCCCCTGATTGTGCGCCTTCCCTGGGAGCACGCAGCACCGCGATCCAGTGCCCGCTGTGTCCTCCAGAAACAGTGGAACACCCATCGTCAGACAGGACCTCTGTGCAAGTGTCCGGACTGGAAGGGGGGGAAAGTGTCCGGACTGGAAGGGGGGGAAAGTGTCCGGACTGGAAGGGGGGGAAAGTGTCCGGACTGGAAGGGGGGGAAAGTGTCCGGACTGGAAGGGGGGGAAAGTGTCCGGACTGGAAGGGGGGGAAAGTGTCCGGACTGGAAGGGGGAGGAAAGTGTCCGGACTGGAAGGGGGGGGGGAAGTGTCCGGACTGGAAGGGGGGGAAAGTGTCCGGACTGGAAGGGGGGGTGAAAGTGTCCGGACTGGAAGGGGGGGAAAGTGTCCGGACTGGAAGGGGGGGAAAGTGTCCGGACTGGAAGGGGGGGTGAAAGTGTCCGGAATGGAAGGGGGGGAAAGTGTCCGGACTGGAAGGGGGGGAAAGTGTCCGGACTGGAAGGGGGGGAAAGTGTCCGGACTGGAAGGGGGAGGAAAGTGTCCGGACTGGAAGGGGGGGGGAAGTGTCCGGACTGGAAGGGGGGGAAAGTGTCCGGACTGGAAGGGGGTGAAAGTGTCCGGACTGGAAGGGGGGGAAAGTGTCCGGACTGGAAGGGGGGGAAAGTGTCCGGACTGGAAGGGGGTGAAAGTGTCCGGACTGGAAGGGGGGGAAAGTGTCCGGACTGGAAGGGGGGGAAAGTGTCCGGACTGGAAGGGGGGGTGAAAGTGTCCGGACTGGAAGGGGGGGAAAGTGTCCGGACTGGAAGGGGGGGAAAGTGTCCGGACTGGAAGGGGGGGAAAGTGTCCGGACTGGAAGGGGGGGAAAGTGTCCGGACTGGAAGGGGGAGGAAAGTGTCCGGACTGGAAGGGGGGGGGGAAGTGTCCGGACTGGAAGGGGGGGAAAGTGTCCGGACTGGAAGGGGGGGTGAAAGTGTCCGGACTGGAAGGGGGGGAAAGTGTCCGGACTGGAAGGGGGGGTGAAAGTGTCCGGAATGGAAGGGGGGGAAAGTGTCCGGACTGGAAGGGGGGGAAAGTGTCCGGACTGGAAGGGGGGGAAAGTGTCCGGACTGGAAGGGGGAGGAAAGTGTCCGGACTGGAAGGGGGGGGGAAGTGTCCGGACTGGAAGGGGGGGAAAGTGTCCGGACTGGAAGGGGGTGAAAGTGTCCGGACTGGAAGGGGGGGAAAGTGTCCGGACTGGAAGGGGGGGAAAGTGTCCGGACTGGAAGGGGGTGAAAGTGTCCGGACTGGAAGGGGGGGAAAGTGTCCGGACTGGAAGGGGGGGAAAGTGTCCGGACTGGAAGGGGGGGTGAAAGTGTCCGGACTGGAAGGGGGGGAAAGTGTCCGGACTGGAAGGGGGGGAAAGTGTCCGGACTGGAAGGGGGGGAAAGTGTCCGGACTGGAAGGGGGTGAAAGTGTCCGGACTGGAAGGGGGGGAAAGTGTCCGGACTGGAAGGGGGGGAAAGTGTCCGGACTGGCAGGGGGGGAAAGTGTCCGGACTGGGGGGGGGGGGAAAGTGTCCGGACTGGAAGGGGGGGAAAGTGTCCGGACTGGAAGGGGGTGAAAGTGTCCGGACTGGAAGGGGGGAAAGTGTCCGGACTGGAAGGGGGGGAAAGTGTCCGGACTGGAAGGGGGGGAAAGTGTCCGGACTGGGGGGGGGGGGGGGGGAAGTGTCCGGACTGGAAGGGGGGGAAAGTGTCCGGACTGGAAGGGGGGGAAAGTGTCAGGACTGGAAGGGGGGGAAAGTGTCCGGACTGGAAGGGGGGGAAAATGTCCGGACTGGAAGGGGGTGAAAGTGTCCGGACTGGAAGGGGGTGAAAGTGTCCGGACTGGAAGGGGGTGAAAGTGTCCGGACTGGAAGGGGGGGAAAGTGTCCGGACTGGAAGGGGTGAAAGTGTCCGGACTGGAAGGGGGTGAAAGTGTCCGGACTGGAAGGGGGGGAAAGTGTCCGGACTGGAAAGGGGTGAAAGTGTCCCGCCTGGAAGGGGGTGAAAGTGTCCGGACTGGAAGGGGGGGAAAGTGTCCGGACTGGAAGGGGGTGAAAGTGTCCGGACTGGAAGGGGGGGAAAGTGTCCGGACTGGAAGGGGGGGAAAGTGTCCGGACTGGAAGGGGGGGAAAGTGTCCGGACTGGAAGGGGGGGAAAGTGTCTGGACTGGAAGGGGGGGAAAGTGTCTGGACTGGAAGGGGGGCAAAGTGTCTGGACTGGAAGGGGGGCAAAGTGTCTGGACTGGAAGGGGGGGAAAGTGTCCGGACTGGAAGGGGGGGAAGTGTCCGGACTGGAAGGGGGGGAAAGTGTCCGGGCTGGAAGGGGGGGAAGTGTCCGGACTGGAAGGGGGGAAAGTGTCCGGACTGGAAGGGGGGGGAAAGTGTCCGGACTGGAAGGGGGGGAAAGTGTCCGGACTGGAAGGGGGGGAAAGTGTCCGGACTGGAAGGGGGGGAAGTGTCCGGACTGGAAGGGGGGGAAGTGTCCGGACTGGAAGGGGGGTGAAAGTGTCTGGACTGGAAGGGGGGTGAAAGTGTCCGGACTGGAAGGGGGGGAAAGTGTCCGGACTGGAAGGGGGGGGAAGTGTCCGGACTGGAAGGGGGGGGAAGTGTCCGGACTGGAAGGGGGAGGAAAGTGTCCGGACTGGAAGGGGGGGGGAAGTGTCCGGACTGGAAGGGGGGGAAGTGTCCGGACTGGAAGGGGGAGGAAAGTGTCCGGACTGGAAGGGGGGGGAAGTGTCCGGACTGGAAGGGGGGGGAAGTGTCCGGACTGGAAGGGGGAGGAAAGTGTCCGGACTGGAAGGGGGGGGGAAGTGTCCGGACTGGAAGGGGGGAAAGTGTCCGGACTGGAAGTGGTTACCCTAAAATACAAGTACCAGTGACATGACAAAGACATTTCCTGTGCTGATTCCTAGACTATCTCGGCAATGGCGCAGCCTCTCCACCTAACATCCCAATACATTATCTGAGTGATGTCATGAATGGGTGGGATTATGAGGTCACGCTCGGTTGTATGAACTCGGCCGTATCCATCAAGTACAACACATCACTGTGAGCAGTCATTACGATGGTCAATCAAGTGATTATTTATTACAGGTACTTCTATAGCTCTGTCAGTATACATATATTCCCATCAGTCCCCGCCCCCAAGGAGCTTACAATGTAAAGTCACAATCGTACATATTATGGACAATTTACACAGACGCCAATTAACCCACCAGCATGTTTTTGGAACAGGGGCGGACTGACCATTTGGAAACTCAGGAAAAAGGTACCAGGGGCATCTCATGGGGCCTGGGGTCAGTAGGGGGCCCCATGAGATGTTCCTGGTACCTTTTTCATAGGCTTTTTTGAGTTTGGGCAAGGACACAGGGGCCCCATGATCCCCTATTGCCACGGGGGCCCCATGAGTTGTCAGTCCACCGCTGTTTTGGAATGTGGGAGGAAATCCATGCATGCACAGGGAGAACATGCAACATGCAGGTAGTGTGGTGGTCGGGAATCAAACTGATGACCCCAGTACTGCAAGGTCAGGGGCGGACTGACAACTCATGGGGCCCCCGGGCAATAGGGGATCATGGGGCCCCTATGTCCTTGCCCAAACTCAAAAAAGCCTATGAAAATGGTACCAGGGGCATCTCATGGGGCCCCCTACTGACCCCGGGCCCTCGGGCAGTGCCTGAGTTTCCCAATGGTCAGTCCTCCCCTGGTTCGGTCTTTTCTCATTGCAGATTCCTAGAAACATACATTGAAAGTAAAAGAAGAGTTTAGTTGTGTCTGCAATGATATAGCATTGCGTGATCTCAGATTATCAAGATACAAAGACAGATTTTATAGAACAGGAACGTGTGCCCAGTGCTGAATGTTAACATTCCTCTGGAATCTCATCGCCAGGAAAATATCTTGTGACATGCATGGTTCAACTTGATTGGCACTTTGCATTTTGGGAGAATGGAAACTGTTATGAAAGCAACACCTTGTAAATGGCTGGTCCTCTTCCCTTGTAAACGTCCAACACATTCTTGTCTTCTTATCTCACACACGACATCATGAACACCAATGCCTACACACCAATCTTTATTGATGAGATCTTTGTATAAAATGGCTACAAATAACAAGCTGAGCTGCTTGATGAGGGATTTCACATCTGTTACACATCAGGTTAATGTCTGTAGACGAGTGTGGATGGAAGACCACAGACTACGGCTACCACCGACTGTCTCCAAGATGGAGTCATCTTTACACACCAAGATGACCTCAAATGGTCTCTTTACCCACATATTAGAATGTCATTTCATGACCATCTTGCTGTAGTATACCTTTCACTTGACACCGGCAGCAGGTTCTACTGTCAACTGTACTCTCCACACCGGAGGCCACGATGAGGAACAAGACTTCTCTAATGGCTGAAGATCATCTATTCAAAGGCATATCACAGAATGTGTGAGAATATGAATTCCTCTGACCTGCCCTCCAGATATGTCATTTCAGCTGGTGAAGGTCCATCAACCTCTCTGACCTGAAACCAACTCACTGCGGTCTTATCACATACAGTATGTGTCCCGGATAAATGACTGGATTCCGTGAGGTCCAAAGATAAGGATGGACCTTGTGAGGGGCAAACGAGCTCACAATAGGTGTGCCTATGATTTCCTTCTCAAACTTTGCTCAGTTGTGTACCACCATCATACACTCTACAAGACGTGGCACATGAACCACCATCATACACTCTACAAGACGTGGCACATGAACCACCAACATACACTCTACAAGACGTGGCACATGAACCACCAACATACACTCTACAAGACGTGGCACATGAACCACCATCATACACTCTACAAGACGTGGCACATGAACCACCAACATACACTCTACAAGACGTGGCACATGAACCACCATTATATACTCTACAAGACGTGTCACATGAACCACCATCATACACTCTACAAGACGTGTCACATGAACCACTAAGAATGTACCACCATCATACACTCTACAAGACGTGGCACATGAACCACCAACATACACTCTACAAGACGTGTCACATGAACCACCATCATATACTCTACAAGACGTGTCACATAAACCAACATCATACACTCTACAAGACGTGGCACATGAACCACCAACATACACTCTACAAGACGTGTCACATGAACCACCATTATATACTCTACAAGACGTGTCACATGAACCACCATCATATACTCTACAAGACATGTCACATGAACTACTAAGAATGTACCACCATCATACACTCTACAAGACGTGTCACATGAACTACTAAGAATGTACCACCATCATACACTCTACAAGACGTGTCACATGAACTACTAAGAATGTACCACCATCATACACTCTACAAGAAGTGTCACATGAACCTCCATCATACACTCTACTAGACGTGTCACATGAACCACCATCATATACTCTACAAGACGTGTCACATGAACCACCATCATATACTCTACAAGACGTGTCACATGAACTACTAAGAATGTACCACCATCATACACTCTACAAGACGTGTCACACAAACCACTAAGAATGTACCACCATCATACACTCTACAAGACGTGTCACATGAACTACTAAGAATGTACCACCATCATACACTCTACAAGACGTGTCACACAAACCACTAAGAATGTACCACCATCATACACTCTACAAGACGTGTCACATGAACTACTAAGAATGTACCACCATCATACACTCTACAAGACGTGTCACACAAACCACTAAGAATGTACCACCATCATACACTCTACAAGACGTGTCACATGAACTACTAAGAATATACCACCAACATACACTCTACAAGACGTGTCACATGAACTACTAAGAATGCACCACCAACATACACTCTACAAGACGTGTCACATGAACTGCTAAGAATGTACCACCATCGTACACTCTACAAGACGTCTCACATGAACTACTAAGAATGCACCACCATCATACACTCTACAAGACGTGTCACATGAACTACTAAGAATGCACCACCAACATACACTCTACAAGACGTGTCACATGAACTACTAAGAATGCACCACCATCGTACACTCTACAAGACATGTCACATGAACTACTAAGAATGTACCACCATCATACACTCTACAAGACGTGTCACATGAACTACTAAGAATGCACCACCATCGTACACTCTACAAGACGTGTCACATGAACTACCAAGAATGTACCACCATCGTACACTCTACAAGACGTGTCACATGAACCACTAAGAATGGACCACCATCGTACACTCTACAAGACGTGTCACATGAACTACTAAGAATGTACCACCAACGTACACTCTACAAGACGTGTCACATGAGCTACTAAGAATGCACCACCATCGTACACTCTACAAGACGTGTCACATGAACTGCTAAGAATGTACCACCAACATACACTCTACAAGACGTGTCACATGAACTACTAAGAATGTACCACCAACATACACTCTACAAGACGTGTCACATGAACTACTAAGAATGTACCACCAACATACACTCTACAAGACGTGTCACATGAGCTACTAAGAATGCACCACCATCGTACACTCTACAAGACGTGTCACATGAACCACTAAGAATATACCACCAACATACACTCTACAAGACGTGTCACATGAACTGCTAAGAATGCACCACCAACATACACTCTACAAGACGTGTCACATGAACTACTAAGAATGCACCACCATCATACACTCTACAAGACGTGTCACATGAACTACTAAGAATGTACCACCATCATACACTCTACAAGACGTGTCACATGAACTACTAAGAATGCACCACCATCATACACTCTACAAGACGTGTCACATGAACTACTAAGAATGTACCACCATCATACACTCTACAAGACGTGTCACATGAACTACTAAGAATGCACCACCATCATACACTCTACAAGACGTGTCACATGAACTGCTAAGAATGCACCACCAACATACACTCTACAAGACGTGTCACATGAACTACTAAGAATGCACCACCATCGTACACTCTACAAGACGTGTCACATGAACTACCAAGAATGTACCACCATCGTACACTCTACAAGACGTGTCACATGAACCACTAAGAATGGACCACCATCGTACACTCTACAAGACGTGTCACATGAACTACTAAGAATGTACCACCAACGTACACTCTACAAGACGTGTCACATGAGCTACTAAGAATGCACCACCATCGTACACTCTACAAGACGTGTCACATGAACTGCTAAGAATGTACCACCAACATACACTCTACAAGACGTGTCACATGAACTACTAAGAATGTACCACCAACATACACTCTACAAGACGTGTCACATGAACTACTAAGAATGTACCACCAACATACACTCTACAAGACGTGTCACATGAGCTACTAAGAATGCACCACCATCGTACACTCTACAAGACGTGTCACATGAACCACTAAGAATATACCACCAACATACACTCTACAAGACGTGTCACATGAACTGCTAAGAATGCACCACCAACATACACTCTACAAGACGTGTCACATGAACTACTAAGAATGCACCACCATCATACACTCTACAAGACGTGTCACATGAACTACTAAGAATGTGCCACCATCATACACTCTACAAGACGTGTCACATGAACTACTAAGAATGCACCACCATCATACACTCTACAAGACGTGTCACATGAACTACTAAGAATGTACCACCATCATACACTCTACAAGACGTGTCACATGAACTACTAAGAATGCACCACCATCATACACTCTACAAGACGTGTCACATGAACTGCTAAGAATGCACCACCAACATACACTCTACAAGACGTGTCACATGAACTACTAAGAATGCACCACCATCATACACTCTACAAGACGTGTCACATGAACTGCTAAGAATGTACCACCATCATACACTCTACAAGACGTGTCACATGAACTGCTAAGAATGCAGCAGCATCATACACTCTACAAGACGTGTCACATGAACTGCTAAGAATGCAGCACCATCATACACTCTACAAGACGTGTCACATGAACTGCTAAGAATGTACCACCATCATACACTCTACAAGACGTGTCACATGAACTACTAAGAATGCACCACCATCATACACTCTACAAGATGTGTCACATGAACTACTAAGAATGTACCACCATCGTACACTCTACAAGACGTGTCACATGAACTACTAAGAATGCACCACCATCATACACTCTACAAGATGTGTCACATGAACTACTAAGAATGTACCACCATCATACACTCTACAAGATGTGTCACATGAACTGCTAAGAATGCACCACCATCATACACTCTACAAGATGTGTCACATGAACTACTAAGAATGCACCACCATCATACACTCTACAAGACGTGTCACATGAACTGCTAAGAATGCAGCACCATCATACACTCTACAAGACGTGTCACATGAACTACTAAGAATGTACCACCATCATACACTCTACAAGACGTGTCACATGAGCTACTAAGAATGCACCACCATCGTACACTCTACAAGACGTGTCACATGAACTACTAAGAATGTACCACCATCATACACTCTACAAGACGTGTCACATGAACTGCTAAGAATGCAGCACCATCGTACACTCTACAAGACGTGTCACATGAACTACTAAGAATGCACCACCATCGTACACTCTACAAGACGTGTCACATGAACTACTAAGAATGCACCACCAACATACACTCTACAAGACGTGTCACATGAACCACTAAGAATGTACCACCATCATACACTCTACAAGACGTGTCACATGAACTACTAAGAATGCACCACCATCGTACACTCTACAAGATGTGTCACATGAGCTACTAAGAATGCACCACCATCATACACTCTACAAGACGTGTCACATGAACTACTAAGAATGTACCACCATCATACACTCTACAAGACGGGTCACATGAACTACTAAGAATGTACCACCATCGTACACTCTACAAGACGTGTCACATGAACTACTAAGAATGCACCACCATCATACACTCTACAAGACGTGTCACATGAGCTACTAAGAATATACCACCAACATACACTCTACAAGACGTGTCACATGAACTGCTAAGAATGCACCACCAACATACACTCTACAAGACGTGTCACATGAACCACTAAGAATGTACCACCATCGTACACTCTACAAGACGTGTCACATGAACTACTAAGAATGTACCACCATCATACACTCTACAAGACGTGTCACATGAGCTACTAAGAATGTACCACCATCATACACTCTACAAGACGTGTCACATGAGCTACTAAGAATATACCACCAACATACACTCTACAAGACATGTCACATGAACTACTAAGAATGCACCACCATCATACACTCTACAAGACGTGTCACATGAACCACTAAGAATGCACCACCATCGTACACTCTACAAGACGTGTCACATGAACTACTAAGAATGTACCACCATCATACACTCTACAAGACGCGTCACATGAACTACTAAGAATGCACCACCAACATACACTCTGCAAGACGTGTCACATGAACTACTAAGAATGCACCACCATCGTACACTCTACAAGACGTGTCACATAAACTGCTAAGAATGCACCACCATCATACACTCTACAAGACGTGTCACATGAGCTACTAAGAATGCACCACCATCGTACACTCTACAAGACGTGTCACATGAACCACTAAGAATGTGCCACCATCATACACTCTACAAGACGTGTCACATGAACCACTAAGAATGTACCACCATCATACACTCTACAAGACGTGTCACATGAACCACTAAGAATGTACCACCATCGTACACTCTACAAGACGTGTCACATGAGCTACTAAGAATGTACCACCATCATACACTCTACAAGACGTGTCACATGAACTACTAAGCATGTACCACCATCGTACACTCTACAAGACGTGTCACATGAACCACTAAGAATGTGCCACCATCATACACTGTACAAGACGTGTCACATGAACCACTAAGAATGTACCACCATCATACACTCTACAAGACGTGTCACATGAACCACTAAGAATGTACCACCATCATACACTCTACAAGACGTGTCACATGAACTACTAAGAATGTACCACCATCGTACACTCTACAAGACGTGTCACATGAACTACTAAGAATGTACCACCACCATACACTCTACAAGACGTGTCACATGAACTACTAAGAATGTACCACCCACAAAGTGTCAGCATCATGTTAAGAAGATGTCTTCCCTCAAATACTCAATGAGATCCAATGCCAACCCGTATCTCTGGTATCTGCCACTGGGGGCTGATGTAGCTGTGAGGTAGAAGCCTCCTCCCCCCACTGTGTGGCATTATTACAAATCTGGTGACATCACATTCTCATGACACTTTGACAACATTCCGCCATTGATTCTAGGAATGCTACCACAAAGCCCAAACACACTTCCTAAGCATGATTTACTGATTGCACTCCTTCTACAAATAAAAGTACAAAGCAGAGTTCAAGTCAGGGGCGGACTGACAACTCATGGGGCCCCCAGGAAATAGGGGATCATGGGTCCCCTGTGTCCTTGCCCACACTCAAAAAAGCCTAGAAAAAAGGTATCAGGGGCATCTCATGGGGCCCCGTACTGACCCCGGGCCCTCTGGCAGTGCCCGAGTGCTTGAATGGTCAGCCCCTGGTTCAAGTACAAACTATATAAAAGGAAATGGTAAAAGAGCTCACAAACATTTACAGTGAAGCTGAACTCCACCCAGATTTCCAAAATTCATTTTATAGGATTGTGTTTCCCTTTCAAATGTAATAAAATGTATTCTACATGCACATAGCATAAGCACCTGAATGTGTCTTGGTAATAGTCTCTGTCCTTCCCTGCACAGTCCTAGTTCCTTGGTAGATTGAGGTTTGTATCTTTCCAGGCATCAGCAGGACCATGAGGTGAGACCATAAAGACCTTCACCATGTTGGCCGTAAACAGCGGGGCTGCTTAATAGACTGCAGCCATCAATGTTCACAAGCAACGCATCCTAAAACTTGAGTTTAGTTAAATTCCATAAAAGACTAGACTGGAGCAGAGGGGTTTCCTGGTGCCTGGAATATTTAATAATAACCCAACCTACACCGTCCAATAATATGTCATTGGCTCGTTGTAAAATCCTAATACGTACAATACTTAAGAGTAGTGCGGGATACAGATGTCATTTTTTGGTTACACATCAAGGAACTGAAATGAGCAGGAATATTACTTTCTTTGAAAACTGGAAGCATTTGGCAATATCATGCAAAGTTATCGGGAAATTTTAAGACGCTGGATGCAGACTTGTGAACAACGGGACTGGTATTGATCCAAGGAAGTTTTCAGTCAACAATAATATAGATAGCCTGCAGACAGTCGGGTTACCTTTCCCTGACGTAGCCCAAAGCGTGGCACATGTGGTCCCAGTACACGTACTAATACTCTTTGCTGAATTGTTATGACTTCAACTTTCTTTGTCACAGCAAAGCTCCTCACCCTAATTGGAACCAGATGAGTAGAATCAGGTCATACTTGGACAGGCACCAGCTGAACAGGACACAAGAGGGTGGGTAGACCTTGCTTGTTTTAACAAATTTTAAGAAAACATTTCTAAGGGCATATTCCAGCAAAGTACACTCACCCAAAAAGACTCCGCGAATGGTTCAATGAATGTTCACACTCACTGCTCTACGTAGGGAAGAAACTCAAGCTTTTGTGTTGCTGTGACCTTCTCAGGCTTTCATTTCTGATTCTACCTATCAGAGGATATGGTGGATCGATAAGACCGACGCTTTTAGTTTTTATGCTCTTGTTGGACATGCATGTTGTTAACCAGCAAATCTAGCAAGTTCTAAATTCCAGACAAGGAAATTGAAGTAGAAGTAATGTTGTCCTCCAGTGTACACTCATATTTACTCAAGCTGCCATTTAAACTAGGAGTAGATGGATTGCTGTGTCCCCTAATGGATTACTACATCTTCCTGGAGGCAAGGCAATCTCCCCTCTAGAGTTCCCGTTTCCTCCACTATCTACAGTAGGGTGCAACTGAGATTTCAGTCTTTGCTTTGATTGGCTGACCCTTGTGCAAACACTTGTGTTGATCATTCAGAAAACAGGGATTGGACCCCAGACATTCCCCCCAAGGTGATAAAAATAGGTCCTTAGATACCCTTCTTTCGTCACAGGCGTACTTATAGAACGTAGTCATAGTTCATCACATCCATCTAGACTTGTAATGTTAATGAGGTTTCATGACCCTTTCTATTTGGAAACTGCTGGGGTGAGTGTCCCAAGGTCTTTGACTTTCCAACCCAGATGGATGTATCTAACGACTACTGACTATACCATGACCTGGATTCATGAAACCCTTTCCAAACACAACCCTCTCTTCCCCATTATAGAACACAACGGGGTTGATTTACTAAAGGCAAACAGACTTTGCAAGTGCAGTGGCTCCAGAGATTAGTAAATAAAGATAAACTTCACTTTGCAAAGAACAGCCAATCACATGCAAAGGAAAAAAAACAGCATTTTTTTCTTGTACTTGATTAGATGATGGAAGTCAGCAGAAATTTCCCTCATTTACAAAGCAATGGCACTTCCAAAATGCAAAGTCCATTTACCTTTAGTATATAACCCCCAATGCCTAGGACTTTCCTGGATGATCGAGACTCTAACAGGAAGTCAACTGCTTTATTTTAACACAAGATATATACACAGGGAGGGAAATACAACCAGGAACAGGAAACACATCATCAGGCCGCCCCATCAAACCAAGACACAGAACAATGGGATGCAGCACATGGCAGTGAACATTGACCAACCCCCACACCAATACACAAACAGTACATCCCATAATAGTTTGCTGGCCAGCAAGACACAATAGAACAATGGGATGCAGCATTTGCCAGTGAACAATGGACAACCACATGGCAGAGAACAATGGACAACCACATGGCAGAGAACAATGGACAACCACATGGCAGAGAACAATGGACAACCACATGGCAGAGAACAATGGACAACCACATGGCAGAGAACAATGGACAATCACATGGCAGAGAACAATGGACAATCACATGTCAGAGAACAATGGACAACCAAATGTAAGAGAACAATGGACAACCACATGTCAGAGAACAATGGACAACCACATGTCAGAGAACAAGGGACAACCACATGTCAGAGAACAAGGGACAACCACATGGCAGAGAACAATGGACAACCACATGTCAGAGAACAATGGAGAACCACATGTCAGAGAACAATGGAGAACCACATGTCAGAGAACAATGGACAACCACCTGGCAGAGAACAATGGACAACCACCTGGCAGAGAACAAGGGACAACCACATGTCAAAGAACAATGGACAACCACATCTCAGAGAACAATGGACAACACCATGGCAGAGAACAATGGACAACCACCTGGCAGAGAACAATGGACAACCACCTGGCAGAGAACAAGGGACAACCACATGTCAGAGAACAATGGACAACCACATGGCAGAGAACAATGGACAACCACATCTCAGAGAACAATGGACAACCACCTGGCAGAGAACAAGGGACAACCACCTGGCAGAGAACAAGGGACAACCACATGGCAGAGAACAAGGGACAACCACCTGGCAGAGAACAATGGACAACCACCTGGCAGAGAACAATGGACAACCACATGGCAGAGAACAAGGGACAACCACCTGGCAGAGAACAATGGACAACCACATGGCATAGAACAATGAACAAACCCCCCACCAATACACAATACCTGGACATTCACACCCTGTACCCCTAAACAGGCACAGGGTGGGTTATACATAAGGGTAATTTAGGGAGCTGAGACAGGGGTCTCCCCACCCCCAAAAGTCACTCCCGTCACACATGGCCATACCAATGATACCAGAATGTGAAAGAAATGGTGGAATTTGGAGCCTGGAATTTGCATTACTAATGCAGTGCTGCTCTCTTTCCTCTGAAGGCTGGGCTCCTACGTATAATTATATTTTATTCCGACATATAAATAGTGTAAAATAAAACATTCTTGAAATAAAATGTGCGTTGTAAAATATCATACATGCTTTTTTCTGCTCTATCAATCTTGAATCCAGGCTGGTAGAAAAGTCTAGTAATATTTCTTGTCCTTACTGCTTCAATTAAGACTCCACGCTGAGGGATTTATCTGTGAAATATGAAACAAGAGAAGTAGAAATGGCATGTAGAAGAAATGTATTTTCTTTGGATCAGCTGAGCTGCCATGTTTCTGTCAAGAGGTCGTGTTCCTGCAGCTGGAGAGGGGCAGGTTGGAGAAACTTAAAGTAAAACACCGCCTCAAAAGAATCCACTCTTGTTTCAGGGCTAGTCACAGTCATGGTCAAAAATCTTGTCCCCCCCCATCCTCTGCATTTCTGTCAGGGGCGGACTGACCATTTAGAAACTTGGGCACTGCCCGAGGGCCCGGGGTCAGTAGGGGGCCCCATGAGATGCCCCTGGTACCTTTTTCATAGGGTTTTTTGAGTTTGTGCAAGGACACAGGGGCCCCATGATCCCCTATTGCCCGGGGGCCCCATGAGTTGTCAGTCCGCCCCTGCGCACCACTTCACCCACAAAATTGTTGCAATGACAAATGTTTCGGCATTCTCATATTTATTTCTTTTGTTTGTATGTGTAGGACAGAAAAAAGTGGAGAAAAGCCAAATCGGACCCATTCCACGCAGAACCCCAAAATGGACTGGACAGAATTATTGTCACCGTCTGAAAATTGTAGGGGTGCAAAAGCCAAATCGGACCCATTCCACGCAGAACCCCAAAATGGACTGGACAGAATTATTGTCACCGTCTGAAAATTGTAGGGGTGCAACTGTGTCGGCTCGCACTGTATGTCATCTGCATGAAAAGGACGCTATGGTAGGAGACCCAGGTATCTGACAGGTTCCCACTTCCGATTCGATCACCTATGGCAATCGTTGTCCTCCCCCCTCCCTCCCTGTAGTGGGACACGTGACAGGTCCCAGAAGACAATGGGGCCATTCACAAAGCACAGAGCTGCTCACGCATGCGCAGTGGGCACCCGGCTATGAAGCCACAAGCTGTCCCAGCCGGGGGCCACACTGAAGATGCCAACGCCGGGGAGAGAAGACGGCCACTGAAACCAGCCATGGTGAGGACCCAGCTGGACCGAGGGACAGGTAAGTGGCTGCATTGTAATAGTCAGCAGATAGTTTTTGTAGCTGCTGACTTTAATTAATTTTTCGTTCAATTGGAACTTTGTTTTAACTAATGCCGGCCATAGATGGGTCGAAAATCGGCCGATTTTTCAGGCGAAAAAAAAAAATAAGGCCTATTTCCGCACTGTTAATGGGTTAATTGGTTGGCAGTTTTTCTGAATTTTGGCAGATTTTTTTTATCGGTAAAGTTAGAAAAAAATCGGCCGATTTTCACGGCAATGATGGGCAAATCGGCCGAACTTTTTACAGATAAAAAATCTGCGCATGAGCCGTGACCTGGAAGAAAAAGAAGTAGAAGGAGAAGGAGAAGGAGGAGGAGAAGAGGAAGAAGAAGAAGGAGGAGAAGGAGAAGGAGGAGAAGGAGAAGAAGAAGAAGGAGGAGGAGGAGAAGGAGAAGGAGGAGAAGGAGAAGGAGAAGAAGAGGAAGAAGAAGAAGAAGGAGAAGAAGAAGGAGAAGGAGAAGGAGGAGAAGAGGAAGAAGGAGGAGGAGAAGGAGAAGAGAAGAAGAAGGAGAAGAAGGAGAAGCAGAAAAAGAAAAAAAAGAGGAAAAAAAAGGAGAAGGAGAAGAAAAAGAAGAAAAGAAGTAGAAGAAGGAGAAGAAGAAAAAGAAGAGGAAAAAGAAGGAGAAAAAGAAGAAGAAGAAGAGGAAGAAGGAGAAGGAGAAAAAGGAAAAGAAGAAGAAAAAGAAGGAGAAAAAGAAGAAGAAGGAGAAGGAGAAGAAGAAGAAGAAGAAGAGGAAGCAGGAGAAGAAGGAGAAGAAGAAGAAGAAGGAGAAGGAGGAGAAGGAGAAAAAGGAGAAGGAGAAGAGGAGGAAGGAGAAGAAGGAGAAGAAGGAGAAGAAGAAAAAGAGGAAGTAGGAGGAGAAGAAGAGGAAGAAGGAAAATAAGAAAAAGAAGAAGAAGCAAAAGAAGGAGAAGGAGAAAAAGAAGAAGAAGGAGAAAAAGGAGAAGGAGAAAAAGTAGAAGAAAAAGAAGGAGAAGGAGAAGAAGAAGAAGGAGAAGGAGAAGAAGAAGGAGAAGAAGAAGAAGAAGAAGAGGAAGAAGGAGAAGCAGAAGCAGAAGAAGAAAAAGAAGAAGAATTCCAGTCCGCTATTATATTTGACATGAAAAGTCTTGCGGTTGCCACAATGTATCCATTTGTATCGGAATAAAACCATCTGTATCCGAAATGGATACATTGCTGCAACCACAATACTTTTTCATGTCAAACACAATAGCGGGGCTCTCTGCAGGGACAGAAGTAATCAAATGCTGGCCGCAGACGGGATGAAAATCAGCCGATTTTTTTTACCTTTGGTGGTAACATCAGCCTATTGAACGACCGATTTTTTGTTTTTTTTTTCGACCCGTCTATGGCCTGCATTAGTCAGTTTTGTTAACATGTCTAAAAAGTTAGTTGACTTCTAAGTATCATGTGTTTCTAAGATACTGCCCAGTCATTGGTTGTTAAGGTGCCAAAAAACAACCAACAAAATGACTATATATAGTCCATGACATCACCTGTAATCCCCACCCCTTTGTTTACATCGGGCTACCAGGACCAGAAATCTCATCCACAGCAAGAGTATGCCGTGGTGCGGGTTGACGTGTTTTGCTTCAGCAGGTCAGTAAAGGTCGCTCATCGTGATTCATATAGAAATCGTGATTTTTTCTTTTTGCATGGGGTTCTGTCAAGGCACGTAAGTCCACAGAGACTATCTAACCAAGATGAGGACCTTGCCTGGGGGAGGAGGGAATGAGAGGGAGCTCACTTTCAGCAAGTAAAACTGGCTGTGATACACTTTCCACAGTCCACACCAGGGGCGGCCCCATGATCCCCTATTGCCCGGGGGCCCCATGAGTTGTCAGTCCACCCCTGCTCCTAGGTGTCATTCCTGGTCCACAGGCATCTGTCTCTGTTCAACTTGTAACTTGGGTTGAGAGGAGACGTGTTCTCTGGAGTGACCAATCATGTGTCTCTGTCTGGCAATCCGATGGACGTGTCTGGGTTTGGCAGTTGCCAGGAGAACGGTACTTGCCTGACTGCATTGTGCCAAGTGTAACATTTGGTGGAGAGGGATTATGGTGTGGGTTTGTTTATCAGGGGGTGGGCTTGGCCCCCTAGTTCCAGTGAAGGGATCTATTAAGGCGACATTTTGGACAATTTCATGCTCCCAACCTTGTGGGAGGAGTTTGGGGATGGCCCCTTCCTGTTCCAACATGACTGCCCACCAGTGCACAAAGCAAGGTCCATAAAGACATGGAGGAGCCAGTTTGGGGTGGAGGAACTTATCTGTCCTGCACAGAGTCCTGACCTCAACCCCATAGAACACCTTTGGGATGAATTAGAGCGGAGACTGCGAGCCAGGCCCCCTCCCCCGACATCAGTGCCTGACCTGACAAATGTGCTTCTGGAAGAATGGTCCAACCTTCCCATAGACACCCTCCTAAACCTTGTGGACGGCCTTCCCAGAAGAGTTGAAGCTGTTATAGCTGCAAAGGGCGGGGCCAACTCAATATTGAACCCTACGGACTAAGACTGGGGGGCCATTAAAGGTCATGTGTGGGGAAAGGCCAGCCAACTCAATATTGAACCCTACGGACTAAGACTGGGGGGGCCATTAAAGGTCATGTGTGTGGAAAGGGCGGGGCCAACTCAATATTGAACCCTACGGACTAAGACTGGGGGGCCATTAAAGGTCATGTGTGGGGAAAGGCCGGCCAACTCAATATTGAACCCTCCGGACTAAGACTGGGGGGCCATTAAAGGTCATGTGTGGGGAAAGGCCGGCGGCCCCATACTTTTGGCAATATAGTGTCTACTGTATAATAATGTATATAATCTAATGCAACGTCTGATTTTTACAAGGAGAATATTGCAGTAAATGACAGCTCCCAGATGCTATGTTGTGTTTGTGAAGGAAATCATCACAGATTCCGTTAATCTATACCAGACCCTTACCCTAGATAGTCATTTATTGGGGGGTGGTAAATGTGACAGCTCATAGCAAATTAGCAAATGATCTACGCTGTGGAATGTAAAGGGACAGGGTCTCCTGGGTGATTTCACTGACCAAATACGGACATGGCCTGAAGGGCCTGATAGAAATTTTGGAGGGGCCCCATGCTGTTTTTATTCTTTTTACATCATCCTCGCCCCCTTTTTTTACATTCATCTGTCATCCAGGAATCCCCAGGACACCAGTGGCCGATGGCTCCTCAACAATTAGAAGTCCTGGGCAGGAACCTGTCATATTTAGCAGAGATAGTGTTTCTACTGCTAAAGGTTCAACTGACTGCTGCAGCTGGAGGTCTGGCCATATGCAAAACCTCCAAACAGCCGAAATGCCTACAACTTGTAAGTCTGGAGAAAGTAATTCTAGAGCTTGCACAATACAGGTGCTTTCAGGGATCGTACAGTTGTCTATGCCGACTTCCCCAGATTCATACCTACCTCAGTCAGACACCCATGACCTGCAGAAATCTTCAGAGCTTCCATCTTCCAGACCCATCGTCATTGAACAGCTGAGTGAGTACATACTGTGAGTGCAGAGCTCAATGGACCCTACCTTACAGGTCCTCACCATGGTGCCCTCCCCCCCAGGTCATGGACACCCATGACCTGCAGAAATCTTCAGAGCTTCCATCTTCCAGACCCATCGTCATTGAACAGCTGAGTGAGTACAGACTGTGAGTACAGAGCACAATGGACCCTACCTTACAGGTCCTCACCATGGTGCCCTCCCCCCAAGGTCATGGATAACCATGACCTGCAGAAATCGTCAGAGCTTCCATCTTCCAGACCCATCGTCATTGAACAGCTGAGTGAGTACATACTGTGAGTGCAGAGCACAATGGACCCTACCTTACAGGTCCTCACCATGGTGCCCTCCCCCCCAGGTCATGGACACCCATGACCTGCAGAAATCTTCAGAGCTTCCATCTTCCAGACCCATCGTCATTGAACAGCTGAATGAGTACATACTGCGAGTGCAGAGCACAATGGACCCTACCTTACAGGTCCTCAACATGGTGCTCTCCCCAGGTCATGGATACCCATGACCTGCAGAAATCTTCAGAGCTTCCATCTTCCAGACCCATCGTCATTGAACAGCTGAGTGAGTACATACTGTGAGTGCAGAGCACAATGGACCCTACCTTACAGGTCCTCACCATGGTGCCCTCCCCCCCAGGTCATGGACACCCATGACCTGCAGAAATCTTCAGAACTTCCATCTTCCAGACCCATCGTCATTGAACAGCTGAGTGAGTACATACTGTGAGTGCAGAGCACAATGGACCCTACCTTACAGGTCCTCACCATGGTGTCCTTCCCCTCCCCCCCAGGTCATGGACACCCATGACCTGCAGAAATCTTCAGAACTTCCATCTTCCAGACCCATCGTCATTGAACAGCTGAATGAGTACATACTGTGAGTGCAGAGCACAATGGACCCTACCTTACAGGTCCTCACCATGGTGCCCTCCCCCCCAGGTCATGGACACCCATGACCTGCAGAAATCTTCAGAGCTTCCATCTTCCAGACCCATCGTCATTGAACAGCTGAATGAGTACATACTGTGAGTGCAGAGCACAATGGACCCTACCTTACAGGTCCTCACCATGGTGCCCTTCCTCTCCCATCCAGGTCATGGACACCCATGACCTGCAGAAATCTTCAGAGCTTCCATCTTCCAGACCCATCGTCATTGAACAGCTGAGTGAGTACATACTGTGAGTGCAGAGCACAATGGACCCTACCTTACAGGTCCTCAACTGCCAACCGAGGAGACCCAGAGAGGAAGAGGACCCTCACAAAACCAACTTTAGTACTTTCAAAAAGTTGAGCATAATAAAAATCAAATAACATTTTTAGAAAGGTGGGACCTTTATAAATGTGTGGGGGTGGAGCTGGGGGGAGGGGAGCTTAAAGTGTATATGATAACCCAGATGCTACCACAAGGGCACTCCCCAGAGGTATGGGTTAGGTGTAGGCCATGGAACTTCTAACAAGTGCTAACAAGTAATATAGGGTTTGACTGGCAATCTTCACCTGGACACCAATTACATCAGCTTGATAGGCATCTCTCTTCCTGTTGGCATTTCCCTACAAACAATATATTGCCCCCAATATCTAAACCACAGCTAACTGTTAGCCCCTTCTCCAGAGAACTCCTGGGAAAATGGAGATCTTCTTCAAACAGAAATAAGTTCTTCCAATCACAACGTAGAGTGAAAGGAGTGAAATAGAAGTTCATTTTCAGGTAGCCTGGCTTACTTTTTGGAGTTTGGTGTCATCCATAATACTGCAAATTTACTGCATCTGCCAATTTTTAACAACAAAGTGAAACTGAATAAGTCCGAGATCTTCAGGGAAACGGTAATTGTTGAATAAAATGTTATTTATGTTTAAAAGCTTCAGAAAATAATGGAGTCCCCAAAGAGACATTTGTGAGTAGGATTTGCTATCCAGTTCAAACCTAATTAGCATGATGACCGTGTGCTGGAAAGCTACGAAATATTCTCTGACATTTCCAGAAAAGAAGAATGTTCCAGCTGCACAACATGGGAAGACGATCACACAAGGCAGGCCGTCACACCGCCGGACCACTGAAAATGGCAAGTCTTACTCTCAGAACAAAACCAAAGATTCCCTCGCAGAGTCAATAAAGAAATTTACTACTGGAAAGTTGTTGTTTTTTCTGGGAAACCTACGGCTATTTAGATGGGGTGAATTACGACTCCCAACATACACAGCTAGCCAAAAATGAGCGCATGGTGGGAAATGGTCATCCGCTAAAGACCCTCGTGATGAACAAAAGGTAAAGTTGAAAGGTTTTCCTTCTATCACACGGTAACTGAGAACCCTCTCAAATGTTGCTCTTCGGAGCTTTCCTAAACGCCACAGAGAAACAACAGTATTGTAGGCTGTGGATGTGAATGAGCAATCATACAGCACCATAGGGCATTCATTGAACACTCATACAGAACCATAGGGCATTCATTGAACACTCATACAGAACCATAGGGCATTCATTGAACACTCATACAGCACCATAGGGCATTCATTGAACACTCATACCGCACCATAGGGCATTCATTGAACACTCATACAGCACCATAGGGCATTCATTGAACACTCATACAGAACCATAGGGCATTCATTGAACACTCATACCGCACCATAGGGCATTCATTGAACACTCATACAGAACCATAGGGCATTCATTGAACACTCATACAGAACCATAGGGCATTCATTGAACACTCATACAGCACCATAGGGCATTCATAGGGCATTCATAGAACACTCATACAGCACCATAGGGCATTCATTGAACACTCATACAGAACCATAGGGCATTCATAGGGCATTCATTGAACACTCATACAGCACCATAGGGCATTCATTGAACACTCATACAGAACCATAGGGCATTCATAGGGCATTCATTGAACACTCATACAGCACCATAGGGCATTCATTGAACACTCATACAGCACCATAGGGCATTCATAGGGCATTCATTGAACACTCATACAGCACCATAGGGCATTCATTGAACACTCATACGGCACCATAGGGCATTCATTGAACACTCATACAGCACCATAGGGCATTCATTGAACACTCATATGGCATTCATAGGTCATTCATAGGGCATTCATTGAACACTCATACAGCACCATAGGGCATTCATTGAACACTCATACGGCACCATAGGGCATTCATTGAACACTCTTACGGAACCATAGGGCATTCATTGAACACTCATACAGAACCATAGGGCATTCATAGAACACTCATATGGCACCATAGGGCATTCATAGGGCATTCATTGAACACTCATACAGCACCATAGGGCATTCATTGAACACTCATACGGCACCATAGGGCATTCATTGAACACTCTTACGGAACCATAGGGCATTCATTGAACACTCATACGGCACCATAGGGCATCCATAGAACACTCATATGGCACCATAGGGCATTCATAGGGCATTCATTGAACACTCATACCGCACCATAGGGCATTCATTGAACACTCATACGGCACCATAGGGCATTCATTGAACACTCATACCGCACCATAGGGCATTCATTGAACACTCATACGGCACCATAGGGCATTCATTGAACACTCTTACGGAACCATAGGGCATTCATTGAACACTCATACAGAACCATAGGGCATTCATTGAACACTCATACGGCACCATAGGGCATTCATAGGGCATTCATTGAACACTCATACAGCACCATAGGGCATTCATAGGGCATTCATTGAACACTCATACAGCACCATAGGGCATTCATTGAACACTCATACGGCACCATAGGGCATTCATTGAACACTCTTACGGCACCATAGGGCATTCATTGAACACTCATACAGAACCATAGGGCATTCATTGAACACTCATACAGAACCATAGGGCATTCATTGAGCACTCATACGGCACCATAGGGCATTCATTGAGCACTCATACGGCACCATAGGGCATTCATAGAACACCAATAGGGCATTCATTGAACACCAATAGGGCATTCATTGAACACTCATACAGCACTCATACAGCACTATAGGGCATTCATTGAACACTCATATGGCATTCATAGGTCATTCATAGGGCATTCATTGAACACTCATACAGCACCATAGGGCATTCATTGAACACTCATAGGGCATTCATAGGGAATTCATTGAACACCAATAGGGCATCCATAGAACACTCATAGACCATTCATAGGGCACTCATAGGGCATTCATAGAGCACTCATAGGGCATTCATAGAGCACTCATAGGGCATTCATAGAGCACTCATAGGGCATTCATAGAGCACTCATAGGGCATTCATAGACCATTCATAGAACACTCATAAAGCACTCATAGACCATTCATAGGGCATTCATTGAACACCAATAGAGCATCCATAGAACACTCATAGGGCATCCATAGAGCACTCATAGGGCACTCATAGAGCACTTATAGGGCATTCATTGAACACCAATAGGGCAATTATCGGGCATTCATTGAACACCAATAGGGCATTCATAGGGCATTCATTGAACACCAATAGGGCATCCATATAACACTCATAGGGCACCATAGGGCATTCATTAAACACTCATACAGCACCAAAGGGCATCCATAGAACACCAATAGAGCATCCATAGAACACTCATATGGCATTCATAGAGCACTCATAGGGCATTCATAGAGCATTCATAGGGCATTCATAGAGCACTCATATGGCATTCATAGGGCATTCATTGAACACCAATAGGGCATCCATAGAACACTCATAGGGCATTCATAGAGCACTCATATGGCATTCATAGGGCATTCATTGAACACCAATAGGGCATCCATAGAGCACTCATATGGCATTCATAGAGCACTCATAGGGCATTCATAGAGCATTCATAGGGCATTCATAGAGCACTCATATGGCATTCATAGGGCATTCATTGAACACCAATAGGGCATCCATAGAACACTCATAGGGCATTCATAGAACACTCATAGGGCACTCATAGAGCACTCATAAGTCATTCATAGAAAACTCATAGGGCATTCATAGACCATTCATAGGGCATTCATTGAACACCAATAGAACACTCATAGGGCATTCATAGAACACTCATAGGGCATTCATAGAACACTCATAGGGCATTCATAGAACACTCATAGAGCACTCATAGACCATTCATAGGGCATTCATAGAACACTCATAAGGCATTCATAGACCATTCATAGGGCATTCATTGAACACCAATAGAGCATCCATAGAACACTCATAGGGCATTCATTGAACACCAATAGAGCATCCATAGACCATTCATAGGGCATTCATAGAACACTCATAGAGAACCCATAGAACACTTATAGAGCATCCACAGAGAACTCATAGAACACCCATAGAGCAACCATAGAACACTCATAGTGAATCCACAAAGCACTCATAGAGCACCCATTGAACACTTATAGAACATGCACAGAGAACTCATAAAGCACCCATAGAGCACCCATAGAACACTCATAGAACACTCATAGTGAACCCACAAAGCACTCATAGAGCACCCATAGAGCACCTATAGAGCACCCATAGAACACTCATAGAGCACTCATAGAACACTCATAGTGAACCCACAAAGCACCCATAGAACACTCATAGAACATTCATAGAACACTCATAGTGAACCCACAAAGCACTCATAGAGCACCCATAGAGCACCTATAGAGCACCCATAGAACACTCATAGAGCACCCATAGAACACTCATAGAACACTCATAGAACACTCATAGAACACTCATAGAGCACCCATAGAGCACCTATAGAGCACCCATAGAACACTCATAGAACACTCATAGAGCACCCATAGAACACTCACTCGGATTAGGGTTAACCCTAAGGTACTCACAGACCTCCCTTGAAAGGTAACTTATCAAGTAAAGCGTGGTGGAGTAGTGACTGCAGAGGAAGCGCTTACAATATGCAGAAGCTTCATTTACGGAGGGGGGATGAGCCCAAATGTCATACATATATTTTTGCCTGGTTCTGTAGCTTCCAACTGTCATGGAAATTTTGTATTGTTGGTCGAACTTTAAATGTGTCATGTATTCGTGTTATTCATATGTCTCTCGTGTGGCTTAATTAAAGCTCTGAAGGCTGCAATTGGGCCATGCGCATGTACAATGTATGTATTACAGTACTCAGCTTGGTAATGGATGAGATGGCAGATCTGCGCTTATAGACCGGCGTGTATACCACCACAGCATTCCATGCGAATGCTGCTGTCAGTAGACCGTGGGCCTGTATCCACATATCAGCAGCATGGTACCACGTGGGCTTCATAACGCAATGCGCAAGCGGTGTGAACTCCACGTGTAGGCTTATGCATATCTTACAACCCATTACCAACTTGAAACTGTATCTTGGATGGATGTGTTTTAATAAAGATCGTATCGGGCCCATCCAGGTACAGACTGATATTTTTAGGGAGTGCTTGTGCAGAGAATTTTACATACCAATAGAAGCTAGTAGGACAGGAAATATGACCTCAGATGGCTCATAGGGGGGAAGGGGAGGAAGTCTGCTGACCTCAGAAGGTTCATGGGGGAGGACCAGTGATAGATAATAGCAAAGGCTATGCTCCAATTGGAATGTATATCCTCTGTATAGGCAATCCCCATTGTATTGTTCGGTGGGAGGGATTGACTTTATTCATGTGGGGGGCATGTGTGTATTCTTAATAAAAACAGAGAGCTGAGCCTAAAGCCGGCCCTTATGTGGATTGCAACCAGCCTTAGAGTGTCGTGTGATCATTCTAGGGTAACGGAGCTCCATCACCCACAAATTCAACAGAACCAAAGTATTTGGATGGGCAGGAATCGTGTAGTTTGGCTGCAGTCGTGGTAAGCGAGATTCGCACAGCTTTATGGGGGATTTCTGCACATCCAACTGCGAGTACTCACGGTAAGGAGAAATTCGTTAAAGCGAATTTCCAAGACAGTTTGGCGAGCCTGGTGGATACTAACGCGTATTCTTGCGTAGCTAACCTAGAACGAGGGGGGAATGGCCATCATGAACTAGCAAAAAGTATGCCGGCACATTTCAGGTCTCTCTGCCATTAAGAGGATCGCTTTTTGCGTGTTCGTGTGGCTGATTTCGCTCTCTGTTAGCTAACAAGAAATACCGCTTAACAAGGACCTCGTTTTTTGTCCTAAACTCTTGATTTGTGGGTGAAAGACGAGGGTTTGTCTCTGCGGAGAGCAGCAGAGGGGTGGGTTTTGGTTGGCTGGATTTGGTCAAGTTTAAAAATCTTCCAACCAAAAATTAAACGGGTATATGTTTTAGCGGGTAAAAGTTGTTGCATAGTGTTAGGTAAGTATTTGTGGGCTGTAGGTACTGTGGTGATTGCTCTACCCCCTCCACGTGAGGTAATTATTACAGTGCTGAAAGGCTTAGGTTAATTGTTAACTGTTGTAAGATCTGTGTGTATGTGGTCTGTACAATGTTTTGTGGTACTACTGCTCCCAGCAAGCATGCAGCAGGGGGTCCTTTCTGTTACATGTGCATGTTAGTGTGATATGTTGGTGTTTTATGTCCGTTCTGTGATTGTGCCCAAATTGTGTTGTATGTGTGCTTCATATTGTTGTGTAATTGTCCAGTGTATGTTCTGTCTAAAAGTCTGTTTTATGTAAGAGGCAATTTTGAGGCTAGAGTCTGCCGTGTGCTCCTCTGTGGGGGGTCATTCTAGTATCTGCCATGTGCTCCTCTGTGGGGGGTCATTCTAGTATCTGCCATGTGCTCCTCTGTGGGGGGTAATTTTCTTGACTAAACCACATGGACTCCTTTTGTTTGGTGGCCATTTTGTTGGCTACCAAATGTGCAGTAATCTCTATGCAATGTGCATGAAGTTTCCTATATGCATTTGACCCATATTGTGTTTTTAATCCAAATTTTTTACAGTTTCATTTGTTTGCTTTTAGCTTTAAATTTGCGTATTGCCAGCCAATTTAAAGTGTATTAAGCGAGTTTTCCCTTCACGTGTTCCACATTTAATGAGCGCGGTGTAGTCTGGGTTTTTGCACATAGATTTCTTGTATAGTGATTATGTTTTTCTTGTGTTTTTCCTGTTAAAAGTAGTTCCTTATTGTAAAGCGGGTTTGTTTTAAGCTGCTGTGTCGCGTGTTTCACGTCCAGCAGACTTTTTGTGTAAACGGTTCTAGGTGGTTGCAGTAAAGATTGCGTGTATAATGTGGATCGTTTAGCGGTGCTGATAGGAGTGATTTTTGCGTCAGCAACAAGGTTACTTTTGGCGCAGTTTTTCGGTTTACCTCTGTGTAATTGTTTTACTGTGAAACGTCCCGTGTTTTTCATAAGGATCCACTTTGTCCTTTTTAACAGTTTTTCAGGTTGAAAAAGGGTTTTTCTGTGTGTATTAGGAAAGTTTTTTTCTTTACACAAATTTCCTAAAGGTCAGTTAGCAGGTTTCTGCCCAACCAGTGTCCCCTAAGTAACATCCAAGAACCCCTCTTTTTGTTTTGACTTGTGTTAGCTACTGTGTTCAGGGAGAGAAAAGCCACTTTCATCATTGTGCGGTGTGGCCTGCCAAACACAGTGGGTGATGAGAACCACATAAATTACGCTGTGTGAGTGGGCGGTCCAGGGAAGTCCTGGTCACCACAAACACTTCGGGTGGTCAGGATCACACAAATTGCGCTGTGGGAGTGGGAGGTGTGCTCTCAGTCTGACCGCCACTTGATGCGCTTCGGGTGATCGATAAGTATCACATAAATTACGCTGTGCTGGGAAAGTGGTGGAATCAGGCCTCTCGGTAGGATCCCACCGAGTGCTCCAGGGGGTAAACAGGTACCCGGACGCGGGATATATACCAGTGACTAGTCACGATGGGCAGTAGTCAGTCCATGAAGAGAGAGGGGGAACCAGCCCTCTTCAGGGTAAGGACAGCTGCACAACTGATGAAGGTGAGTTTGGGGGGGAAGTCTACAGAACCCCTCAAAAGGTGGAATAAATGGTCGAAGGGTACCAGATGGGAAATTCCCCGGGAAGGTACATTTGACGCATGGAGGTGGGAAAAATTCATCTCTGAATTTGGACCACGGATGCAGGCGTCAGAACTAGAGATCGCACAGCTATGGCTTCACAGGTCAATCCGATTAGGGAAGCAAGGCATACATAAACTGGTGTCTGTCCGGAAGAACCAGGTGATGTATACCTGGCTTCCAGAGGGAATAAAACAGGAGGATCCAGTGTCAGAGGTGGAAGAAGCTCTTTCAGGGCTGACTCTACTAAGGCAGGCAGGATCAGGGTCTGCTGGGGTCCCCCAACAACCAACAGTGGCTGAGATAAGTATAACTGCACCTGTCTCTTCTGTTAGTGACGTCACTCTTGACATACCTTCTGTGTCTTCTGTCTCTATGCCTCAGCCTCTGCCTCTACCTCTCCCTTCTCCCTGCTTCACCCCAGCTCCTTCTGTTTCCAACTATGAAGCCTACTCAACAACCGATTTGCAGACTATCTGTGAATCAAGGGGAATAGACACCCGGTTAAAAAAACAGGGCGGATTGCATCAAAGCGCTACGAACCACTGATCAGACCCCTGCCCCCCAGCTATACCCTGATCTGAGGGACCTCAAACCTGAAGGTGCAGTAAGCGAGGTGGTTAATCTAAGCCCACCGATGATGCTGGGTCAGCCCTTGCACTCTTCCCGGACCGAGGCCTATCCAGTCAGGGTGCAGCAATTTGAAGGTCCTCCCAATGCACGGGGGGAACGGACTTTAGGGGAACGGGTAGTTTGGCATGTCCCCTTCACCCCGGCAGAGATCCGCACTATTCTGGCTGAGCTCCCGGACTATCGAGTCAATCCGAGAGGATTTGCTCGAATGTTTGGACAAAACCAGTTCAGCTATGGTATGAGCGGGTCAGATTGTGCACAGATCCTACGGGCAAAGGTGGGCATGGAAGTGGCCAGTACAGTGATTGCAGGGTGCTCTATAACCACGCATGAGGAGATGACTTCAGGGGGCAAAGAGTTCTGTACACAGCTAAAGGCAAAGCTTCCAGAAATGTATGGTGCTACCTCTACTACGGACATGATGAAGCTCACCCAGGGTCCTAATGAGGAAAGCGCCTGCTTCTGGCGCCGTCTCAAGCAGACGGCACTGGATGCGGATCTGGAAGTTGGACCTGATGCTCCAACTGAAGGGGTAAAGGTGACCGCGACGCACATTCTGTTGCGGGCCAAATTTTTGGAAGGCATCAATACTAAAATTCGGGAAAGGCTGGTTCTGGCCCGACCCGAATATAATGAGATGTCTATCCCTGCTATCCTTTCCACTCTTGCGGCAATAGAGAGGGAAATGGATAGAAGAAAACAAGACAAGGCCAAAGTTCTTATGTCCCAGACCCCACACGAAAAACCAAGGGATCTGGGTCACAGGAAGGATAGGCCCCCACCCAGGTGCTTCCAGTGCCACCAAACGGGGCACATGAGGAGGAGCTGTCCCCAATTACCTAAAGGTCGGTGGCAGTTCATTCCTGATGAGTCCTCCGCCCCTATGACCACCATGGTAAGTAACTCCTATGAATTCTCATAGGAAGTTGACAAATCGGTGTCGGCCCAGATCCATCTTTTTCTAGAGGAATTAAAATATCCCCTCCCTTGCCTCACTGACACCGGTGCAGCAAGAACGGTCCTGCGAAAACAGGACATCCAAGGCAAGGTACCCCTCTCAGGGGAAAACCCTCCTAACCCCTACTAACCTCACTATCAAACGATGCACTATTCTTAACCCAGCTTCTCTTCTTCCTATGTCGGAAGATGAGAAGGGGGGGAGGACAGCAATGACAGTGCTGAATTTTGCAACACGACTAACAATACTAACACCTCTTCTGCTAACATGTCTTCTTTGTCCACTACTAATCTCTCTTCCAAAGGACACGACTGCATTTCTTTGGTGGAACTGGAGTCAGCGGCGACACACCCCATATCACCCCGAGAGTAGCGGTAAGGTTGAACGTCTTCCGATACCCAAAAACCTTGGCCTGAGTGTCTCCCCATTGCCCTCTATTCCATCCGGAATGCCCCTCGGCAACCACATGGGCTGTCACCCTACGAGGTGTTGTTTGGGGGACCTCCCAAAACAGGGTTGTACTTTCCTCAACAGTTGTTGTCTTTGCATTCACAGCTTACAGGTTATGTGCAATCTCTGCAACGGGAGCTGCAGAAGATACACCATCGGGTTCGCGAATCGCTCCCCGATCCAAATACAATAACAGGTGTTCTTTCTATTGAGCCAGGTGATTGGGTCGTCCTAAAGAAACATCAAAGAACTGGACTCGAGCCACGGTTCACCGGACCATACCAAGTCCAGCTGACGACACCTACCTCACTCAAGCTCGAGGGACGAGACAACTGGGTGCACGCAAGCCACTGCAAGAAGCTTCTCAGCTACACCAGAGAATGAGGGGTGTCATTTTCCTTTTTCTTTTTGTTTGTATGTCTTACATGTGTGTGAACGGAGGAAAAGATGGCAGATACCCCAACCTTTTATTTAAAATGCACCTACGTTTAGCCAGAACCGCCAACAAAACCAACTGTTGGGTATGCTCTAAGCCCCCACCCAGTCATCACATGTCCGCAATGGCCGCTGTTCATGCCCTATATGACATCCGCGTCGGCATGAAAAAGCAAGGGACCCCTGGTCAGCCCCCACGTAGACATTTATCGGTAGCACTTAATGACACATTTTTAGCAGGTAACATCAGTTTCAGCACCAATATTAGCTCTAGCTCCTGTAGGGCCCTCACCAGTCCATTATGGGTAACTGGGCAGCTAGGCAGCCCTCAGGTGTGCTTTAACATCAGCTTTGGCACAGGTAACAAGTTTGTTGGGACTACCACCTGCGAGGGAGGTATAACTGTCAATCTGACTAACCAGACTTCCTTTCTGAGTAACCACACTGACCGACCAGACCACGTGTGTTGGAAGGACGGATGTGATGTGCAGACTGAGGGAGCAATCCCCCAGTCTGTGCAACTGTTGCTCAGTGCCAGAGGCCGAACGAGGAACTCCTCCTGCTCTGCTCTGACAGGTCCATACTATTTTCTGTGTGGTTCGGCAGCCTATAGAACATTTCCCCAGAACGCGAAAGGTTCGTGTGCCCTCATAAAGCTAGTCCCCGCATCCTATGTAGTGATGGACCATGAAGAGTTGATGGTCCACAAGAAGGTAAGGATGGCAGGGAGAGTTCGCAGGGAACTGTTCTCTGAGGGCGACCAGGCATGGGCTTGGTTCCCCTCATGGACAGGATGGGGAATAGAACTTATGAAGCGCCTGAACAATTTTTCTGTCATCGTGGATAGTATGTTTAACGAGACCGTAGAGGCTGTCAGAGAAATTGCCCAAGAACAACGGCAGATGGGAATTTTAGTGCTTCAGGAGAAGATGGCCCTTGATTACCTTTTAGCCGCCAAAGGGGGGTTCTGTGAGTTCATCGGAGAGGATTGTTGTACTTGGATAGAAGACACCGATGACAAGGTCCAGGCCCATATGGACAAAGTTAGTGAACTACAGGGAAAAGCTAGAGCTATAGCTAGTGAGGGTTGGAATCCGTTCAAGGGTTTGGGAGGATTGGGAGATTTCCTGTTCTCCATCGGATCTTGGTTGAAGGAAGTGGGAGTGTATATCCTGATGCTTCTCTTTTTCATCTGCCTTTTATATGCCGCGGTGAGATGTTCCTGTTGCCTCATCGACCGTGTAAACCAAGCTCGGGCAGACGACCACATCTCCATGCCCGCTCCTGGGATCCCACTCCAACCACTGATCGGAGGAAGACCTCACCAACCATCCACCTTCTCTACAGATTACGTCCTGGCTTCCCTCTAATTTATCTCTCTGAAGACCACATTCTCCAAGACCTTCAAGCAAGCTTCAAGCCTCATCATGGTTTGTGTCTGCGATTTGGAAAACTGTCTGGGTCGAGACCAGCCTTGTGTGGCCCCGTCTGCAGGGGCAATTTGAGAATCTGTTGCTGGATCTCCCCAGACCACCGTGGGATCACAAGCTTTATTCATACCACAAGTCTGTTTGTGGTTTTTGCAAGAGCCTTCCTGTAGTGAAGGTTCCAACGCTCTTGAGGATCATTGCTTCAATCAAGCCTGTTTGCGTCGAGTCTGCGTCGGGTCTTGTTGTTTCAGGTACCCCATGGAGCTTTATTCTCAGGGACAACTACAGGAACTCTTTGAAGTTTGAGACTACACCCATCAAGCTGAAGAAGATCAAGAAGGGACACGAGGAGAATATGATAAAACAGGAGGGAATGTCATGGAAATTTTGTATTGTTGGTCGAACTTTAAATGTGTCATGTATTCGTGTTATTCATATGTCTCTCGTGTGGCTTAATTAAAGCTCTGAAGGCTGCAATTGGGCCATGCGCATGTACAATGTATGTATTACAGTACTCAGCTTGGTAATGGATGAGATGGCAGATCTGCGCTTATAGACCGGCGTGTATACCACCACAGCATTCCATGCGAATGCTGCTGTCAGTAGACCGTGGGCCTGTATCCACATATCAGCAGCATGGTACCACGTGGGCTTCATAACGCAATGCGCAAGCGGTGTGAACTCCACGTGTAGGCTTATGCATATCTTACAACCCATTACCAACTTGAAACTGTATCTTGGATGGATGTGTTTTAATAAAGATCGTATCGGGCCCATCCAGGTACAGACTGATATTTTTAGGGAGTGCTTGTGCAGAGAATTTTACATACCAATAGAAGCTAGTAGGACAGGAAATATGACCTCAGATGGCTCATAGGGGGGAAGGGGAGGAAGTCTGCTGACCTCAGAAGGTTCATGGGGGAGGACCAGTGATAGATAATAGCAAAGGCTATGCTCCAATTGGAATGTATATCCTCTGTATAGGCAATCCCCATTGTATTGTTTGGTGGGAGGGATTGACTTTATTCATGTGGGGGGCATGTGTGTATTCTTAATAAAAACAGAGAGCTGAGCCTAAAGCCGGCCCTTATGTGGATTGCAACCAGCCTTAGAGTGTCGTGTGATCATTCTAGGGTAACGGAGCTCCATCACCCACAAATTCAACAGAACCAAAGTATTTGGATGGGCAGGAATCGTGTAGTTTGGCTGCAGTCGTGGTAAGCGAGATTCGCACAGCTTTATGGGGGATTTCTGCACATCCAACTGCGAGTACTCACGGTAAGGAGAAATTCGTTAAAGCGAATTTCCAAGACACAACACAGGCCTTGATATGATAACTGAAAATAATGAGCTGTGTGTCCTGATGCTGACATGCTATGTAGGGTTTCTGTTTCGGAATGTCCTAAACAACATGCCATGGACCGGTGTTGCTGAAGTTCATTTAAAATATCTTTTCATTAAGGAAAGATGGGGACAGAATAGAATGCTGGGATTACAATTGCACTGATGTTCGTGTTCAAGACACAATACCATTTACGTTAATACCATGATAAATGAGATTGTTTTGGTGGTATCTACAGAGGATCATAGGAGGAATGAATGAATTAGACAAGGAAGTACAGAAGGAAGGTACAGAATAGATCTCAAGTTAAAACTTGTTTTTATTCATTTTGGATGGAGAATGGAGTCAGAACCTAAGCCATGTTCCTTTTCCCTCCACATCCTATTCAAGGGAATTCTCTATACCTTTGTAAAGCATGAGGGAATCCCACCAAGGGAAATCCTCTCTTAGAAAATTGTCACCTGAAGAAGGAAAATTTACCATCTGTTCTTGTTTTGGTGACAACTCAAAAGTTGGGATTTCCCTCACTTTCAGTCTCGGTGACAGCAGGAGAACCCTCCTGATGGGGAAACAGATGATAATAAAAACCTTGCAATCCTTCACTACTCCGTTCAAAGCTAAAAGAATATATTTTGGCTTTAGATACTCTTAAATATTTTATTAATTCCTTGGCAGACCAAAGTATCTTCTACAGATTTTCAGCTCTGGTTTTCAGGAGGGGCAAAGAGAAGCTCAGACTAAGGGGAAGCTACACTCACTGGTCACTTTATTAGGTACACCTTGCTATTACCCTGTTTGACCCTCTTTTGCCTTCAGAACTGCCTTCATTCTTCGGGGTATAGATTCAACAAGGTGTTGGAAACGTTCCTCAGAGATTTTGGTCAAGATTGACATGAGTTACTGTTGCCTTTCTATCATCTGGAACCAGTCTGCCCATTCTCCTCTGACCTCTGACCTCAACAAGGCATTTTCCTCCACACAACTGCCACTCACTGGATATTTCTTTGGACCATTCTCTGTAAGCCCTAGAGATGGTTGTGCATGAAAATCCCAGGAGATCAGCAGTTTTCAAAAGACTCAGACCAATCCGTCTGACACCAACAGCTATGCCATGTTCAAAGTTACTTAAATCACCTTGCTTCCCATTCTGATCCTCAGCTTGAACTTCAGCAAGTTGCCTTCGCCACGTCTAGATGCCTAAATGCATTGCGTTGCCGCCATGTGATTGGCTGATTATCAATTTGTTTTACCAAGCCATTGAATAAGTGTCCGGTGAGTGTATAATGCTTTGGGATCAATTCATTTATTTGAGGGTTATAGGTTCCTAGGGTTAGGTTTTAAAAATACTCATTTAGAGTCGTACTCAGTCGTCCTGGTCCCTTTGCGGAGAAACAGCCCCAAAGCATGATGTTGTCACCCCCATGCTTCACAGTAGGTATGGTGTTCTTTGGATGCAACTCAGCATTCTCTCTCCTCCAAACACGACGAGTTGTGTTTCTACCAAACAGTTCTATTTTGGTTTCATCTGACCATATGACATTCTCCCAATCCTCTTCTGGATCATCCAAATGCTCTCTAGCAAACTTCAGATGGGCCCCGACATGTACTGGCTTAAGCAGGGGGACACGTCTGGCACTGCAGGATCTGAGTCCCTGGCGGCGTAGTGTGTTACTGATGGTAGCCTTTGTTACGTTGGTCTCAGCTCTCTGCAGGTCACTCACTAGGTCCCCCCGTGTGGTCCTGGGATTTTTGCTCACCGTTCTTGTGATCATTTTGACCCCACGGGGTGAGATCTTGCGTGGAGCCCCAGATGGAGGGAGATTATCAGTGGTCTTGTATGTCTTCCATTTTCTAATTATTGCTCCCACAGTTGATTTGTTCACACCAAGCTGCTTGCCTATTGCAGATTCAGTCTTCCCAGCCTGGTGCAGGTCTACAATTTTGTTTCTGGTGTCCTTCGATAGCTCTTTGGTCTTCACCATAGTGGAGTTTGGAGTGTGACTGTTTGAGGTTGTGGACAGGTGTCTTTTATACTGATAACAAGTTCAAACAGGTGCCATTGATACAGGTAATGAGTGCAGGACAGAGGAGCCTCTTAAAGAAGAAGGTACAGGTCTGTGAGAGCCAGAAATCTTGCTTGTTTGTAGGCGACCAAATACTTATTTTCCACCATAATTTGCAAATAAATTCTTTCCAGATCAGCCAATGAGATTGTCTGGATTTGTTTTCTCATTTTGTCTCTCATAGTTGAGGTCTCCCTATGATGCCAATTACAGGCCTCTCTCATCTTTGTAAGTGGGAGAACTTGCACCATTGGTGGTGACTAAATACTTTTTTGCCCCACTGTAGGAAAATAATGGAAACATGAAGAATGTATGCACCACCTTCCGTGTAATTCATTGCGATCATTTCTTTCACTCATGCCCAGGGGCGGACTGACAACTCATGGAGCCCCCCGGGCAATAGGGGATCATGGGGCCCCTGTGTTCTTGCTCAAACTCAAAAAAGCCAATGAAAAAGATACCAGGGGCATCTCATGGGGCCCCCTACTGACACCGGGCCCTCAGGCAATGCCCGAGTTTCCAAATGGTCAGTCCACTCCTGCTCATGCCACATGACTGACAGTCTTCAGTATTACACAAGATCGCATCATGTTTTTATGAAATAAATGACTACAAATGTCATTGATCTGCATCTATCATAATAAAGAATATGGATTTGTGTATTGATCCATTCTCTGATGATCGCTGCCTCCATTATGCTGAACACAAACCTCCAAACTGATGGATTTCTTCATGAAAACTGCAGAAAGCAGTAAGTCTGGGTGGTGATTTTCTTTATCCCCTCAGAGACCCCCGGTCTGTGGAGAGATTCCTGGTTTATCAGCAGAATTCTGGGAACACCCCATGAACACAGAAATAACGGCAGCTTATGTTCAGAGATGTTCAAAGTTTATTAGACATTACTAAGATTATATAGGATACAGAAAAAATAAAGGGGGGGGGGAGGGGGGAGCGAGTTCTAAAACTGTAATTGTAAGTTTCCATCATGAGCTGACTACATGAAACATGACATATACATTTCTTGGTGTAAACTGTTTTGCTGGCTTTCTGAGAATTAGCCGGGCAAAGAAAATGTCAGGGTCATCCTATCATTGATTCTACATTCTGGTGCAAGCTGAAACCGTTTCATTAAACTTCTAATATATCTGCAAAAACCTAACAATACTTAAAACGGCGTACATCAACAAAATGGAGGTTATCTAGGACACAGGGGTCCCATGATCCCCTATTGAGGGCCCTGGGTCAGTAGGGGGCCCCGTGAGATGCCCCTGGTACCTTTTTCATAGGCTTTTTGGAGTTTGGGCAAGGACACAGGGGCCCCATGATCCCCTATTGAGGGTCCGGGGTCAGTAGGGGCCCCATGAGATGCCCCTGGTACCTTTTTCATAGGCTTTTTTGAGTTTGGGCAAGGACACAGGGGCCCCATAATCCCCTATTGAGGGCCCGGGGTCAGTAGGGGGCCCCATGAGATGCATTCGGTACCTTTTTCATAGGCTTTTTTGAGTTTGGGCAAGGACACAGGGGCCCCATGATCCCCTATTGCCCAGGGGCCCCATGAGTTGTCAGTCCACCCCTGTTCCCCAGTAACGCTATTGCAGGGCTTGCAATTCAACATGGGAAGGTTTATGTAAAAGGCAGAATATTCTTTTCAATCATCCTGTCAGGTTACATTTATTTTATGGTGAAATTAGAGGCTAATTGGAATGAAGTTTTGGTGACTTTGCAGCCAAATAATGTTCACCAGAATATCTTCGCTCCATCCGAACGCCAATAGAAAGGCCAAAAAGAGATGATAAGTCGTTCTGTTGATACAACAAGTTTCTGCAGAGTAAAAATAAATGAAATGCAGACATCTGAGAGATGGAATCAAAGATGTAATGTTATTGTTCACAATCGTCTCCTAGATTGTAAGCTCCCAGGATCAGGGCCCTCGCACCCCTCGTGTATTGTATTGTTACCGTCTTGTCTCATGTTCTGTCCCCACTATAATGTACAGTGCTGAGCAAACCTTCTGCCGCCATATAAATCCTGTATAATAATAATAATAATATAAATCCTGTATAATAATAATAATATAAATCCTGTATAATAATAATAATAATAATAATAATATAAATCCTGTATAATAATAATAATAATAATAATATAACTACTGTATAATAATAATAATAATATAAATCCTGTATAATAATATTAATAATAATAATAATATAACTACTGTATAATAATAATAATAATATAAATCCTGTATAATAATATTAATAATAATAATAATATAACTACTGTATAATAATAATAATAATATAAATCCTGTATAATAATAATAATAATATAAATCCTGTATAATAATATTAATAATAATAATAATATAACTACTGTATAATAATAATAATAATATAAATCCTGTATAATAATATTAATAATAATAATAATATAACTACTGTATAATAATAATAATAATATAAATCCTGTATAATAATAATAATATAAATCCTGTATAATAATAATAATAATAATATAACTACTGTATAATAATAATAATAATATAAATCCTGTATAATAATAATAATATAAATCCTGTTTAATAATAATAATAATAATAATATAACTACTGTATAATAATAATAATATAAATCCTGTATAATAATAATATTAATATAAATCCTGTATAATAATAATAATAATAATAATATAAATCCTGTATAATAATAATAATATAAATCCTGTATAATAATAATAATAATATATATGTGAGATGACGGGAAGGGGTCGCCATGCAGGAACACTTCATAATAATAATAATAATAATAATAATATATATGTGAGATGACAGGAAGGGGTCGCCATGCAGGAACACGTCATAATAATAATAATAATAATAATAATAATAATATATATGTGAGATGACAGGAAGGGGTCGCCATGCAGGAACACGTCATAATAATGGTCAGTAGATCTGTGTACATGTCCATTAGTTGAGTGTTCGTAGGCAGACATGACAGGGTGTACAGCGCAGGGTATGAAGGCATTAGTTGAGTGTTCGTAGGCAGACATGACAGGGTGTACAGCGCAGCATATGAAGGCATTAGTTGGGTGTTCGTAGGCAGACATGACAGGGTGTACAGCGCAGGGTATGAAGGCATTAGTTCAGTGTTCGTAGGCAGACATGACAGGGTGTACAGCGCAGCGTATGAAGGCATTAGTTCCGTGTTCGTAGGCAGACATGACAGGGTGTACAGCGCAGGGTATGAAGGCATTAGTTCCGTGTTCGTAGGCAGACATGACAGGGTGTACAGCGCAGTGTATGAAGGCATTAGTTGGGTGTTCGTAGGCAGACATGACAGGGTGTACAGCGCAGGGTATGAAGGCATTAGTTGGGTGTTCGTAGGCAGACATGACAGGGTGTACAGCGCAGGGTATGAAGGCATTAGTTGGGTGTTCGTAGGCAGACATGACAGGGTGTACAGCGCAGTGTATGAAGGCATTAGTTGCGTGTTCGTAGGCAGACATGACAGGGTGTACAGCGCAGGGTATGAAGGCATTAGTTCCGTGTTCGTAGGCAGACATGACAGGGTGTACAGCGCAGCGTTTGAAGGCATTAGTTGGGTGTTCGTAGGCAGACATGACAGGGTGTACAGCGCAGCGTATGAAGGCATTAGTTGCGTGTTCGTAGGCAGACATGACAGGGTGTACAGCGCAGGGTATGAAGGCATTAGTTCCGTGTTCGTAGGCAGACATGACAGGGTGTACAGCGCAGGGTATGAAGGCATTAGTTCCGTGTTCGTAGGCAGACATGACAGGGTGTACAGCGCAGCGTTTGAAGGCATTAGTTGGGTGTTCGTAGGCAGACATGACAGGGTGTACAGCGCAGCGTATGAAGGCATTAGTTCCGTGTTTGTAGGCAGACATGACAGGGTGTACAGCACAGCGTATGAAGGCATTAGTTGGTTGTTCGTAGGCAGACATGACAGGGTGTACAGCGCAGGGTATGAAGGCATTAGTTGAGTGTTCGTAGACAGACATGACAGGGTGTACAGCGCAGCGTATGAAGGCATTAGTTGAGTGTTCGTAGACAGACATGACAGGGTGTACAGCGCAGCGTATGAAGGCATTAGTTCAGTGTTCGTAGGCAGACATGACAGGGTGTACAGCGCAGTGTATGAAGGCATTAGTTCAGTGTTCGTAGGCAGACATGACAGGGTGTACAGCGCAGCGTATGAAGGCATTAGTTGGGTGTTCGTAGGCAGACATGACAGGGTGTACAGCGCAGGGTATGAAGGCATTAGTTCCGTGTTCGTAGGCAGACATGACAGGGTGTACAGCGCAGGGTATGAAGGCATTAGTTGGGTGTTCGTAGACAGACATGACAGGGTGTACAGCGCAGGGTATGAAGGCATTAGTTGAGTGTTCGTAGGCAGACATGACAGGGTGTACAGCGCAGGGTATGAAGGCATTAGTTGAGTGTTCGTAGGCAGACATGACAGGGTGTACAGCGCAGGGTATGAAGGCATTAGTTCCGTGTTCGTAGGCAGACATGACAGGGTGTACAGCGCAGCGTATGAAGGCATTAGTTGAGTGTTCGTAGGCAGACATGACAGGGTGTACAGCGTAGCGTATGAAGGCATTAGTTCAGTGTTCGTAGGCAGACATGACAGGGTGTACAGAGCAGGGTATGAAGGCATTAGTTGAGTGTTCGTAGGCAGACATGACAGGGTGTACAGCGCAGAGTATGAAGGCATTAGTTCGGTGTTCGTAGGCAGACATGACAGGGTGTACAGCGCAGCGTATGAAGGCATTAGTTGGGTGTTCGTAGGCAGACATGACAGGGTGTACAGCGCAGGGTATGAAGGCATTAGTTGGGTGTTCGTAGGCAGACATGACAGGGTGTACAGCGCAGAGTATGAAGGCATTAGTTCCGTGTTCGTAGGCAGACATGACAGGGTGTACAGCGCAGTGTATGAAGGCATTAGTTCAGTGTTCGTAGGCAGACATGACAGGGTGTACAGAGCAGGGTATGAAGGCATTAGTTGAGTGTTCGTAGGCAGACATGACAGGGTGTACAGCGCAGCATATGAAGGCATTAGTTCCGTGTTCGTAGGCAGACATGACAGGGTGTACAGCGCAGCATATGAAGGCATTAGTTCCGTGTTCGTAGGCAGACATGACAGGGTGTACAGCGCAGGGTATGAAGGCATTAGTTCCGTGTTCGTAGGCAGACATGACAGGGTGTACAGCGCAGCGTATGAAGGCATTAGTTGGGTGTTCATAGGCAGACATGACAGGGTGTACAGCGCAGCGTATGAAGGCATTAGTTCCGTGTTCGTAGGCAGACATGACAGGGTGTACAGCGCAGGGTATGAAGGCATTAGTTGGGTGTTCGTAGACAGACATGACAGGGTGTACAGCGCAGCGTATGAAGGCATTAGTTGAGTGTTTGTAGGCAGACATGACAGGGTGTACAGCGCAGCGTATGAAGGCATTAGTTGGGTGTTCGTAGACAGACATGACAGGGTGTACAGCGCAGGGTATGAAGGCATTAGTTCCGTGTTCGTAGGCAGACATGACAGGGTGTACAGCGCAGGGTATGAAGGCATTAGTTGGGTGTTCGTAGACAGACATGACAGGGTGTACAGCGCAGGGTATGAAGGCATTAGTTCCGTGTTCGTAGGCAGACATGACAGGGTGTACAGCGCAGGGTATGAAGGCATTAGTTCCGTGTTCGTAGGCAGACATGACAGGGTGTACAGCGCAGAGTATGAAGGCATTAGTTGAGTGTTCGTAGGCAGACATGACAGGGTGTACAGCGCAGCGTATGAAGGCATTAGTTGGGTGTTCGTAGACAGACATGACAGGGTGTACAGCGCAGGGTATGAAGGCATTAGTTGAGTGTTCGTAGGCAGACATGACAGGGTGTACAGCGCAGCGTATGAAGGCATTAGTTGGGTGTTCGTAGGCAGACATGACAGGGTGTACAGCGCAGCGTATGAAGGCATTAGTTGAGTGTTCGTAGGCAGACATGACAGGGTGTACAGCGCAGGGTATGAAGGCATTAGTTGGGTGTTCGTAGGCAGACATGACAGGGTGTACAGCGCAGCGTATGAAGGCATTAGTTGGGTGTTCGTAGACAGACATGACAGGGTGTACAGCGCAGCGTATGAAGGCATTAGTTCCGTGTTCGTAGGCAGACATGACAGGGTGTACAGCGCAGCGTATGAAGGCATTAGTTGGGTGTTCGTAGACAGACATGACAGGGTGTACAGCACAGTGTATGAAGGCATTAGTTGGGTGTTCGTAGGCAGACATGACAGGGTGTACAGCGCAGGGTATGAAGGCATTAGTTGGGTGTTCGTAGACAGACATGACAGGGTGTACAGCGCAGGGTATGAAGGCATTAGTTGGGTGTTCGTAGGCAGACATGACAGGGTGTACAGCGCAGGGTATGAAGGCATTAGTTGGGTGTTCGTAGGCAGACATGACAGGGTGTACAGCGCAGGGTATGAAGGCATTAGTTGGGTGTTCGTAGGCAGACATGACAGGGTGTACAGCGCAGCGTATGAAGGCCCTCTCACCAAGTGGTGTCATCTGCTCCATTTCAGTCAATAAAGGGTTAAGTGTTTGGGATCGCTGACCTCGTATTCACGGAACATAAGGCGGCCCAATGGCTTTCCTACTGGTTCTACACGCTGACTCCAATTCTCCAAGAAGAGGAATACAAAGCATCACACCCTTCTTTGTTCCACAGGCCTTCCTGGCAGGAAGAAGTCAGAAGAGACACTTTATAAAGTTGTATTTAATGGAAGATCTCTTTGTTTCTCGGCCAGATAATATCCCTCCATAAACCATCAGTACAATTACAAGAGGAGGTGGAAGATGCCAAACATTCTAGTCACCCTTCTCTCCCACGAACGGCAGCTCCACGTGTCTGTAATGTTAGGTGGAGACCTCGGGCTGAGTAAAGAAAATACTAATAAGACAAGTTCGGAAAACATAGGTGGGCTGTTCTGCAATTCTTTAATAGTGCATAAAAACCACAACCCATTGGAAACACGCGTGCATTCCTCTCCACGGCAATTACATGCAATCACTTTTTCCAGAAAGGTACATTGTTCTTTGACTTGGATTGTTCCATGAAGTGCTGATGAGTAACTGTTGGATGAAGATGTCACAAGTATCTTCATTCTGTAAAGTGCAGCATTTTCCATCCATTGTCTAGTTGGGGGTCTGGTAATGAGACGCTGCTCATTCGGAAAACAAATCGACAGTACGAATGACATGAGGGGCGTCTGTCCCAGATGTACAAGGCTGCTAACAACCAGACCTTTATGTTTTACCCCCTTAGGAAATCTACACTTCTTAGCTTCCTTTGAATGTTGTCCATCAGGGGTGGACTGACCGTTTGGAAATTCGGGCACTGCCCAAGGGCCTGGGGTCAGTAAGGGGGCCCCATGAAATGCCCCTGGTACCTTTTTCATAGGCTTTTTTGAGTTTGGGCAAGGACACAGGGGCCCCATGATCCCCTATTGCCCGGGGGCCCCATGAGTTGTCAGTCCACCCCTGGGCAGGACCACATCCCGGGAAACTATTCCCTATGGAAGGGGCTCTCCACAAATGAAGATGTGACTGCAGGAGAAGATATTCAAGAGGAGTATATGGGGATCCTCTCCTCAACCACCATACATGGTCAATAACCTCAATAGACACTAGATCGTTGTTAGTGAAACATCTGACTCACCAACAAGACCTAACCAGCGGCGGACTGACCATTTGGAAATTCGGGCACTGCCCGAGGGCCTGGGGTCAGTAGGGGGCCCCATGAAATGCCCCTGGTACCTTTTTCATAGGCTTTTTTGAGTTTGGGCAAGGACACAGGGACCCCATGATCCCCTATTGCCCTGGGGCCCCATGAGTTGTCAGTCCACAGAGACTATCTACAGACATGAAATGCTCACCTGTAGGCAGCTGTAGTTCCTCCTCCACCCAGTAGATGGTCCCAAGCTGCCTTGGGAATGGAGTGGAATCTCAGGGAAATGATGTTCCTCTGCAACCTCCACCTCACCAGAAGAGCAGCTGTCCCATTGGATGCTGCCACCCCCAGTGACCTTTCATGGCCATTCCAGTTGTGGCAATGCTAATAAATAGTAGTGCCCTGCTGGGTTTTGGTGTTCAGTTGTGAGTGGACATTGTAGGGAGAAGGGCCCCACTAAGCGGGGACAGAGCTCTAGCAGCAAGGAGAGTTTCCAGTACAAGTAAGGGTAGGGATTCAGCTGTGTACTCCACATGGTCACCAGTCTCCGAAGTTGCCACCAGGGGTGGACTGACCATTTGGAAACTCAGTAGGGGGCCCCATTAGATGCCCTTGGTACCTTTTTCATAGGCTTTTTGAGTTTGGGCAAGGACACAGGGACCCCATGATCCCCTATTGCCCTGGGGCCCCATGAGTTGTCAGTCCGCCCCTGCATACGGGGTAAGGTTCGCTGCACCTCCACCCCCAAATATTTAAATTTAGAGACCAGCCAGACAGGGACAAAAGGGACAACAGGAGGGGCACCAGGTTCAAGAGGAAAAAGTAGTGATTCCTCCCAATTTATGCACAATCCAGAATAGAGCCCACATTGGTTAATGATCTCAAGTAGAGATGAGCGCATTATTCAAAAATTCGGTTCGGCTGATTCGCCGAATTCGCGGAAAAAATTCGCTTCGAGCCGAATATATTCGCTGCGAATTTAACTTATAAAAAGGGTGTTTCTAGGCTTCAGAGAGCCTTTATATTAGTGCAGAACACTGTACCTTTAATTTAAATGTCCTTGGAGTCTGCTGGGGAAGAGAAATAATACTGTCAGTCAGTATGACATGCAGATGAGTGCCGTCCATCTTAGAATCACCGCACACTTCACTCATTTGGCCAGTCACGGGGCCAAAACCAGAGTGTGGAGCCACACTGTGGCGGTGGAGGCAGCAGCAATGGGAGGCCATACAGCACCCTATGACAAAAATGGAAACCACCAGCAGTGTGAGGACACCTGAAAGTGGCACATGGCAGAGTGTGGCGATGGAGACAGCAGCAATGGGAGGCCGTACAGGGACCCATGACACACTCTGGACCTGGCAGCAGCATGAGGAGGCGGTACAGGGGCCCATGACAGATTACGGGCCTGGCAGCAGCATGAGGAGTCGGTACGGGGGCCCATGGCAGATTACGGGCCTGGCAGCAGCATGAGGAGGCGGTACAGGGGCCCATGACACACTCTGGACCTGGCAGCAGCATGAGGAGGCGGTACAGGGGCCCATGGCAGAGTGGCGGAGCGTAAGCAGCTAAAATTGAAGGCCATACAGAGGCCTATGTTAAAAAGTCCCCCCAGCAGCAGCGTGGGGAGACGACTAGCAAGAGTCCAATGGCAGAGTGGCGGAGCAGAAGCAGCTTCAATTGAAGGCCATACACAGGCCTAGGTTAAAAAGCGGAAGCCGTCAGCAGCGTGAGCAGACGACAGAGACACATGGTGCAGCGTGGCGGTGGAGGCAGCAGCAATGGAAGGCCATACAGCACCCTATCACAAAATGGAACCCACCAACAGTGTAAGGAGACCTGAAAGTGGCACATGGCAGAGTGTGGCGGTGGAGACAGCAGTATTCGGAAGCCATACACAGGCCTAGGTTAAAAACTGGAACCCAGCAGCGTGAGCAGACGACAAAGACACACATGGCAGAGGATGGATCTGGCAGCAGTATGAGAAGGCGGTACAGGGGCCCGTGGCACAGTGTGATGATGGGGGCTACAGCAACTGGATGCCAGAAAGTGGCCGATAGGGCTATATACTGCATGGAATTATAAAGTTGTAAAGACAGCGGCCTATAAGGCTATACACACTATAACAATCATGACTTGATTGACCATTGGCCTATAAGGCTATACACAGCATGAATATCATGACTTATTCTGAGAGTGGTTTGGAAGGCTATATACAAAAAGTAATTCATGAGCTGTCCGGACAGCGGACAATAAGTACATATATACAAATCAATTCATCAGCTGTCTAGCCAGCGGCCTCAAAGGCGACACATATAGAAAGCAATTCATGAGCTGTTCAGACAGCGGCCTCAAAGGCGACAGATATACAAAGCAATTCCCGAGTTGTTCAGGGAGCGGCCTGAATGGCTAGGTTATTAGGTCAGTTGTGTCAGGAACTGGTGGTTTGAAATCCAGACTAATCCACGCCTGATTCATTTTCACAAACGTGAGTCTCTCCACACTTTGGGTGGACAGTCGTGTCCTCCGCGGAGTTACAATACCTCCTGCCGCACTAAACACGCGCTCCGATGCCACGCTACTGGCCGGGCATGACAGCCTTTCAAGGGCAAATTCAGCTAGTTGGGGCCAAAGGTCAAGTTTCGTTGCCCAGTAGTCAAGGGGATTGTCTACCTCGGTTGGCAGGGTGCTGTCCAAGTAGGCCCAAGCCTGTTGTTTGAGCTCCTGCTCCAGGTCCACCTGATGCTGCTGCTGCTGCGGCTGGTTAGTAGTTTCCTCACTGCGCTGGTGAAGAAAGCTACTCATCATCGACTGCAGACTGAGGCAGCCGCTGCTGGTGGAGCTGCCACTGCTCCTACCACCCCACCCCTCCCCTGCTGCCATGGCAGCGGAACGCGAGCGCACAGGGCCCACAGTGTCTGAGGATGGACGTTGGCGCAGAAAGGCAGAGACCAACTGACTACATAGGTGGTTTTTATAGTACGTTATTTTGGCCTCCCTCTCAGCAGGTGTGAAAAAGGCCACCATTTTGGAACGGTAGCGAGGGTCCAACAAGGTGGACAGCCAAAAGTCATCCCTCTGTCTGATGGTTATTATTCGGCTGTCGCTACGCAAGCAACAGGGCATGCTATGGGCCATTTGTGCCAAGGAATGCGAGGGACTCCCTGCCTCCATCTCCACAGCATACTGCCACGGTGCGTCTGGGTCCTCTGTCTCCTCCTCCTCTACCAGATGCTCCTGCTCCTCCACTCCTGTCCGCTGAGTGGAAAAACCACCCATTTCACTCAATAATTCCTGAGCACCAATGTCCTCCTCTACCTCCTCCTCTTCTTCCTGTCCTGCCCCCACAGGGGTCATGTGGTGTTGAGATCTGTGCGCCACGTCTACCGCACCCTGACCAGCCATTGTTAACAGCATTTGTTCCAGGACGTGCAACAGAGGAATGACGTCGTTCATCCCATAGTCCTGGCGACTCACGAATAGCGTGGCCTCCTCAAAGGGCCTGAGCAAGCGGCAGGTGTCACGCATGAGCTACCAATGGCTGACATCTAAGTTACACAGGGGAGTACCTTTATCCGCTTGTAACATCAGGAAATCGGTGATGGCCTTTCGCTGCTCGTAAAGGCGGTCTAACATGTGTAGGGTTGAATTCCACCTTGTTGCAACGTCGCAGATCAGGCGATGCTGTGGAATTCCGTTCTGCCGCTGCAGCTCAAGGAGGGTGCTTTGCGGTGTAGGAATGGCTGAAATGCATGCAAAGTTTACGTGACATTTTAAGGATGTCTTGCAGTGGGATGGTGGATTTTAGGAACCGCTTGACAACCAGATTGAACACGTGAGCCATGCATGGCGCATGGCACAACCTTCCTTGACGCAGAGCAGACACCATGTTCTTTCCGTTGTCGGTCAACATGGTTCCGATTTTCAGTTTGCGCGGAGACAGCCATCTGTCGATTTCTCTGTTCATTACACTCAGAAGTTCCTCCCCTGTGTGACTACGTTCACCAAGGCATACCAGGTGCAGAACAGCGTGACACCGTTGCGCCCTGCACATGTGATATGCCGGTCGGGTAATGGGACTTGGCGCGGGGGTAGCGGCTGAGGACACGGAGGAAGAAGAGGTGGTAGAGGCGGACATCTTTTGTGGACCAAGGACGTGCAAACGTGGAGGCAAAAGCGGCGTGACCTGTCCAAGTTGCTGGTGCGGCTGTGCCGGCACCACGTTCACCCAGTGGGCCGTAAATGACATGTACTGTCCCTGACCGTAGTTACAGCTCCACACGTCAGCGCTGCCGTGCACTTTGGCAGAGACCGACATGCTCAAAGACTGGCCCACCATCTCTTCGACATGTGAATGCAGGGCTGGCACTGCCTTTTTGGCGAAGAAATGACGGCTTGGCACTCTCCACCGCGGCGCGGCACAAGCCATCATTTCTCGGAAAGGTGCTGAGTCCACCACTTGGAAAGGGAGGGACTGCAGCACCAGCAACTTGGACAGGAGGACGTTCAGCTTTTGCACCGTCGGGTGCGTGCTCGCAAACTGTTGTCTCTTGGAAACGGATTCCAAGAAAGACTGCTGATGGAATCCGTGAAGAGGAGTAGCAGGAGAAGGAGCATCTGAACGAGCGGAAGATGCCAACGAGCGACAACTCCCCTCAGCAGAGGTGTTGGAGCCTTGACTGGCTGATAGAGGGCGATTGACGTCGGGTGACGGAGCAAGTAACGGAGCGGGTGATGGAGCGGGGGCTGGGGCAGGCAGAACCGCCGTATCTTTATCACGGTTTTCCCAAGCCACCGAATGGCGATGCTGCATATGCTGACGCAACGCTGTAGTCCCAACATGGGCCCCCTGGCCACGCTTGACTTTCTGGCCACATAGTCGACATACGGCTACGTTTACTTCCTCGGGCGGCTTGACGAAAAATTGCCACACCGCCGAGTAGGAAACTTTGCCCCCGCTACTCCTCACTGGCTGACTGCTACTTCCTCCGTGCACACCGGCACCACTACTGGCTGTGGTGGTAGGCTGCAGTGGAGCTGGTGCTCTACTCCGTGGCCGTTTGCCTCCACTGACACTGCTGCGACCCTGCTGTCTCCTGGGCAACCCACCGACTGTTTTGCTCGCTGGCAAGCTGCCACCCTCTTCTCCTGATGATGTGGAAGCAATAGCCTGATGACGACGAGGCTGCCAAGTGCGATCAGCCTCATCATCATCAATTAGGGTCTCCGCGTCACTACTAGCCCCCTCGGCTGCGAGTGGGTCAGGAGACAGACCTGTCTCTAGACCGGCTACCGAGCCACTCTCCTCGCCACTACTTCTTCGCCTGGCTGCTGAAGAGGCGGATGTCTCCCCCCGTTCCTGACCGCCCTCTGTTAGCTCTTCCTCACTGTACAGTGGGGCTGAGCCCACAGCATGCGATACTTCGCTTGGTGAGGGAACACCAAAGGACAGGGGCAGGTAGAGGACACGTGATTTCAGTGGGCTTGGTCCCGGGCCATGCCAACTAACGGTTGTGTCTGACGTACCCACCGACCGTTGGCTGTAGGTGTCAGAGGTGACCTGGGAAGAGGAAGACGACCGAGCCAACCAATCGATGACGGCAGGGTTGTCGGTGGAGACACGACCGCTGGATGACACCGGGAGCACTGGCCTCTGGCTGCGACTAGTGCTGCCTCGACCCCTTCCTCTGCTGCCACATCTGCTCGCTCCTGAAACATTGCCTCCTCTGCCACTCCTCTGCGTGTTGTCTGACATACTCTTTAATTCAATAAGCACCCCAAAAATAAAACCGGATTTAACTCTTTGAACGTACAATAGTGGTTGTGAAGCAGAAAGTCAGTTTATTTAGCACAATCAGTCAATTGCAGCTTGCCGTTGGCTGGAAACTGTACGTTTCTGTCACTGGAATGCACTAATCCCCCTAATCACTGTGTCCCTGAGTAACAATTCTGTGTCCCTGAGTAACAATTCTGTGTCCCTGAGTAACGATTCTGTGTCCCTGAGTAACAATTCTGTGTCCCTGAGTAACAATTCTGTGTCCCTGAGTAACGATTCTGTGGCCCTAAAGTCTCTGTGGCCCTAACTCTGTCCCTCAATACACAGAGGTCTGTCTCTCTTGAATGACCGGAGGCTAATGGAGAATTCTAAGATGGCCGTGATTTATAGCTCCACCATTACACAGTGCTGGCTGGCTGGCTGCTGATTGGCTAATGCGATCACATGTCATGAATGAATGCATTATGGGTCAGCGCGCCTTGTCTGCGCGCCTTCCCAGAGATCCCCGCCCCATCTTCTCTGTCCATTTTCTCCTGTCGCCACACATGTCCCCGCCATTTTTGGGAAAATTCGATTTGTGCATCCGAAGTTTGCTAATCTTCGGATTCGTCGTGAATAGAATTTTTCCAAATCTTCGGAACGAATTCCACTTCGTCATGTTCGATTCGCTCATCTCTAATCTCAAGCCCCGCTCAGAGAGATACATCACAATCCTTCAGGTACAGCAGGATGTCGTCCACGTAAAGGGAGGTACGTTCCTCCCGACCATCCCCAGGCAGCCCCCCACACTCGGAGGAATGGATCAGGCAGGCCAAGGGTTCAATTGCAAGGGTTAAAAGGCCTGGTAAGAGGGGGCAGTCCTGATGAGTGCCCCTGTGGAGAGCACAAGAGGGGGACAGAGCATTATTAGTGCAGACTCTCGCATAGAGTGACTTATGTAGATATCTAAGAGATGAATATAGGACCAAAACGTCGAAGGCTCTCCCACAGGTAATCCCATTCAACCGAATCAAAGGCTTTTTTCTGCGTCAAGGGACAACACGATGCTTGGGTTGTCCCTGTTAGCGGCAACAGAAATGTGGGTGAACAGTCTGAATATTCATATCTGTGCGTTTTCCTGGCATGACGCCTGTCTGATCATTGTGGACCAACATGGAAAATTTCTGTGCTCAGTCTTCCAGCAAGCACCTTAGCCAATGTTTTTATGTCCGTCCTTGGCAGAGAGATCGGACAGTATGAGGAACACTGTGTAGGACCCTTTCTGGGCTCACAGCAATAACTGCCTGCAACATAGATGGAGGTAATTCTTCCGTGTCCTTCAGGGCAGTAAAAAGACAATGGAGATGGGAAGCCAGTTGGTCTGTGTATGTTTTATATAACTTCACCTGGTAGACGTCCGCACCCAGTGTCTTACCAGACTGAAGAACTCCTATTGCCTGCTGGACTTCATCAAGAGAAATAGGGGCCTCTAATTGTTCTCTCTGGCCAGGGAAGAGATATGGGAGATCAACAAGATCCAGGTACTGGAAAAACTCCTGCAAGGTATAGGTTGCCCTGGAAGAATACAAGGTTTCATAATATTCTGCAAAACGGTAATTAATCAAAGCTAGATCATGGATCAAAGTCCCATCTGCAGCCTGGATAAGGGCAATGCCAGTCATAGGAGTCTGTACCCTGGCTAACCGGGCCAGTAAATGCCCAGTCTTGTCGCCCTGTTCAAAAATATGCTGCTTCTGGTGAAGCAACGCCTTCGTAGTCGCAGCCGTATGCAAAAGCAGATCTATCGGCCAACTGCAAGTTATGATAATTGACTACATCAGGATTGGACACGTATCTGGATTCAGCTTCTTGCACCTGTCTGTCCACCATCTTTACATACACCGTACACCTTGTAACCCTCCCAGGTCACCGGAGCAGCAGAGGTAGCAGCATTAGAGTCCTAGTACTGCTCCAAAACATCCCCATTGGGACTCCGGGTCAGCAATCCAAAGGCAGGAAAGTCTCCATAGATCAATCCTAGACATTTTCCGATGTGAGGCCCAGTGGCAAGTATAGGCTCTGGTCTCTGGGTTCTTCCACCTCCACATGTCCCTGAACTGATAAAGCTCCTCCCATTTGAATAGGTCTGACACCCTGCAGACCTCCCAGGTCACCGGAGCAGCAGAGGTAGCAGCATTAGAGTCCCAGTACTGCTCCAAAACTTCCCCATTGGGACTCCAGGTCAGCTTTCCAGGTGAGGCACCATCTTTTTTCGCACTCAATGGTATTCTGGCCTTACACTAGTAGAATTTTGTTCAAAAAGTTTTGTTTTAAGAATTTTCATTCAATTTTATAATCATTTTTCAATAGAGAAGATGGGACTTTCATGGAGCATAGACATGAATACCACACAATAAAAGTTATATCATTTTTATTTCGTATTTAGATAAAAAACACAAGAAAGGAAAAAATACAGAAACATAAAAACAATTTCAATTCTAAGAATACCAACTGAGATTCAAACTTGGTTAGGTAAATGTAGTTACTCCCTACATGTTTCGCCCTCTTGGGCTTCTTCAGGGGAGATTGAGAACATTTCTACCGCCAAGTAGTCTAAAGGTTTCCTTTTTTGAAATTAAATTAGCTTCTGATTTTTGTCTATCCTAGATTGTCTAGATGGATGTTTGATGTCCATTGTTTCCTCTCTTATGGTTGTGAACGTATAGGTCAAAGATCTTTGTTGGGTTATACCCATATATCCTAAAGCATTTAACAGGTAAAATTGCCCAAAGTTTACCTCAACCTATTGAATTATGATCTCTTCATATCTTCCGTTAATATTTAATTAATCTTTTTTTGTCTATCCCATTGTGCCTAGATGATATCTGATGCCCATTATATCCTCTACAACTGTTTTGGACGTGTAGGCCAATTAAGACTTTTTTAGGTTATTTTCTTCTAGCTCCGTGAGATTTCACATCCAGGGTGAGCCATTAATGCAGGCCATAGATGGGGAGAAAACTGGACGATTTTTCTTAAAAAAAAGAAAAATCGGTTGTTCAATCAGCCGACGTTACCAGGAACGGTAAAAAAAAAATCGACCGATTTTCATCCCGTCTACAGCCGGCAAAAAGTGTCCCTGCAGAGAGCTCCGCTATTTCTTTGACATTTATAGAGGCTGCAACATTGTATCTATTTGTATCCATTTCAGATACAGATGCTTTTATTCGGAAACAAATAGATACAATGTTGCAGCCGCTATAAATGTCAAAGAAATAGCGGAGCTCTCTGCAGGGACACTTTTTGCCGGACTGGAATTCTTCTTCTTCTTCATCCTCTTCTTCTTCCTCTTCTTCTTCTTCATCCTCTTCTTCTTCATCCTCTTTGTCTTCTTCATCTTCTTCTTCCTCTTACTCTTCTTCTTTCTCTTCTTCTTCCTCTTTCTCTTCTTCTTCATCATCTTCTTCATCTTCCTCATCCTCTTCTTCCTCTTCTTCTTCTTCCTCTTCTTCTTCTTCATCCTCTTCTTCTTCATCTTCTTCTTCCTCTTCTTCTTCTTCATCCTCTTCTTCTTCATCTTCTTCTTCCTCTTCTTCTTCCTCTTCCTCTTCTTCTTCATCATCATCTTCTTCTTCTCCTTCTTCTTCCTCTTCTTCTTCTTCCTCTTCTTCTTCTTCCTTTTTCTCTCCTTCTTCTTCATCCTCTTCTTCTTCTTCATCTTCTTCATCATCTTCTTCATCTTCCTCTTCTTCTTTTTCATCTTCTTCTTCTTCTTCATCTTCTTCTTCTTCATCCTCTTCTTCTTCATCATCCTCTTCTTCCTCTTCTTTTTCTTCCTTTTCTTCTTCCTCTTCTTTTTTTCTTCCTCTGCTTCTTCCTCTTCTTCTTCCTCTTCTTTTTTTTCTTCCTCTTCTTCTTCCTCTTCTTTTTCTTCTTCATCCTCTTCTTCTTCCTCTTCTTCTTCTTCTTCCTCTTCTTCTTCTGCTTCCTCTTCTTCTTCTTCATCCTCTTCTTCTTCATCATCCTCTTCTTCCTCATCATCCTCTTCTTCTTCTACTTCCTCTTTTCCTTCCTCTTCTTCTTCTTCTTCCTCTTCTCCTTCTTCTTCTTCTTCTTCTTCCTCCTCTTCTTCTTCTTCTTCATCCTCCTCTTCTTCTTTTTCTTCTTCTTTTTGTCTTCCTCTTGCAGGTCACGGCTCATGCGCAGATTTTTTATCGGTAAAAAGATCGGCCGATTTGCCCATCATTGCCGATCGGCAAAATCGTCCAATTTTTTTCAAACTTTACCAATAAAAAAAATCTGCTAAAATACCGAAAACCAGCCGACCTATTAACCCACTAACGATCCGAAAATCGTCCGATTTTATTTTCAGCCGAAAAATCGGCCGCTTTTCGACCCGACTATGGCCTGCATTAGTCCCATATATATGTATATATACTTGATTAAATACCTCATATTGGATATATTAAAGTTGTTTGAACAATTTTCCTTTGATATACCTTTAGACTACTTGGCGGTAGAAATGTTCTCAATCTCCCCTGAAGAAGCCCGTGAGGGCGAAACATGTAGGGAGTAACTACATTTACCTAACCAAGTTTGAATCTCAGTTGGTATTCTTAGAATTGAAATAGTTTTTATGTTTCTGTATTTTTTCTTTTCTTGTGTTTTTTATCTAAATACGAAATAAAAATGGTATAACTTTAATGTGTGGTATTCATGTCTATGCTCCCTGAAAGTTCCATCTTCTCTATTGAATATTTGCAATTTTAAGGGATGTTGTCAGGAATGGACTCAGCACTGGTGGTGGGACTCACCTGCCGTGTGGGCTGCAGTACCAGGGCTGACCAGCGGGTGCTCTCAGCAGCCAGAAGCTCACTCCTGCAGTCAGCCAACACCTGAAGCTGATTGCAGGAGGTGTATTTAAGGAATGACCAGGCCTGTGACCAGGGCCTTGGTGTATGAGCCCCTGTACCTGGTATCCTGTGTTCCTGCCTTGTTGCTGACCCTGCTTTGATCCTGACCCTGCTGACCGTCTCCTATTGAACCCCTGGCTTGCCTGACCATCCTTCTGCCTGATCCTCGGTACCGCGCTGCCCGCTACCTGCTGAACCTGGCTTGTGACCCCGACCATTCTCTGCTTGCTCCTCCTGTACCACGCTGCCCGCACGATACCGACCCGGCCTGTCTGACTACGCTTACTTCACTCGACGATCCATCCATCCCGCACGGATCACCTTTAGTAAGTCTGCCTGCCTCTTTCCATCAGACTCCGTTCCTGCACTCCCCTGCCAGTACTCTCTACCACAGCCGGACACACTCAGGGGTCACAACCTGGTTCCAGTCTGCACCAAGCCCATCCCCACCATCAGGGGCCCTGGTGAATAGCAGGCTGGGACTTAGACCCCTGAGGAAATCCATGATGTGGGCTGCTAGAGACACCACCAGGCTGCACCTGACAGTACCTTACAGCCTGCCTGACCGTTCCACCTCTCCAGCCCTGACTACGCCTGTGTTCTTGAAGCCTGCTACTTCCCGGTGTCAGTCCACACATCTCTGGTCATACCCGGATCCCTGACAGATGTGGTGCAATAATCACATCTGGTCGCTCGCTCGCCACCTCACTGTTTCTTTATCATCATTAGCGGGGTCGAATGTTTTCCCAGAATGAACAAATGTCAAACAGTGAATGTGGTTTGCGTTTAGGAAAGTCCGTTCCCTCCAAAATCAAATGTTAAAAGCAAACCTTTTTTTTCAATTGTTTTTTGAACGTTCGTCATGTCATTGAATGTACCAATGAGAACATCTGTAGAAATGTTCATGTGAATGTTTGTATGAAAATCTACTAGTGTATGGCCAGCTTCAGAGACACGTCAACAAATACTGACCGTGGGGGCCACGAAGTCAACAGCTTTTTGGTAGATACCAATCGACATCACCCAACGAGCCAACCTGGAAGACCAACGTTCGGTGTTACCTGGACTATAACAGCAACGGCAGATTGTGTGATCACAACCAAACATGTACACACCCAAATCCCGGGATTACTAAAAAGTGACTTTTAAAGCTGAGTGGAGGGATTGCAGGAGTCATGGCTGCCCCTAGCGGACGTACACATGGGCTGTATGCCGGGTCAAACATTACAAACAGCTGCTGAGCCGAGCCCTCCCAACACTGTATGCTTTGGCAGTCCTCAGATGCACAGGAGCGAGGGTTGAACGAGGGCCCTTTGAAGTCTGCTTGGTGATGTTATATTGTTTTTGGCGTAGGACGGGGCATTGCAGTTCCTTCTCATAATAGCTGAAGTGCAAAGTTTTTCTCAAGGTCCTAGAAGAATGGTTTTAGCATTACATTGTACTATAAATCACCTTGTCTCATTTCATTGCCGAGACCGTGTTGTTTTATTACATTCCTCCTTTTTTTTCCTTTTGTTTTTCGGATGAGATCAGCTGCTCCTTCATTTATTGGGGTATTTTGAGGCTCCATTAAATGTTATCAATATTGGTGTGTTAGTTGTTGGTACCTAAAAAACAAATGCCTACCAGAACTCTGGGAACAGCTCAATCCTATTGATTTTAGTTGGAAACTGCTGGTTTACTCCCAAAAGTTGTGAATTTAGTGAAAGTTCAGTAACAATCAGGGGCGGACTGACCATTTGGTAACTTGGGCACTGCCCGAGGGCCCGGGGTCAGTAGGGGGCCCCATGAGATGCCCTTGGTACCTTTTTCATAGGCTTTTTTGAGTTTGGGCAAGGACACAGGGGCCCCATGATCCCCTATTGCCCGGGGGCCCCATGAGTTGTCAGTCCGCCCCTGTTGGAGGACAATATGGAGATGAAGAGATGAATTGACATTGTCACCAGAGTAGGGGCGGACTGACCATTTGGAAACTCGGGCACTGCCCAAGGGCCCAGGGTCAGTAGGGGGCCCCATGAGATGCCTCTGATACCTTTTTCATAGGCTTTTTTGAGTTTGGGCAAGGACACAGGGGCCCCATGATCCCCCATGAGTTGTCAGTCCGCCCCTGTTGGAGGACAATATGGAGATGAAAGATGAATTGACATTATCACCAGAGTAGGGGCGGACTGACCATTTGGAAACTCGGGCACTGCCCAAGGGCCCAGGGTCAGTAGGGGGCCCCATGAGATGCCTCTGGTACCTTTTTCATAGGCTTTTTTGAGTTTGGGCAAGGACACAGGGGCCCCATGATCCCCTATTGCCCGGGGGCCCCATGAGTTGTCAGTCCACCCCTGTTGGAGGACAATATGGAGATGAAGAGATGAATTGACATTATCACCAGAGTAGGGGCGGACTGACCATTTGGAAACTCGGGCACTGCCCAAGGGCCCAGGGTCAGTAGGGGGCCCCATGAGATGCCTCTGGTACCTTTTTCATAGGCTTTTTTGAGTTTGGGCAAGGACACAGGGGCCCCATGATCCCCCATGAGTTGTCAGTCCGCCCCTGTTGGAGGACAATATGGAGATGAAAGATGAATTGACATTATCACCAGAGTAGGGGCGGACTGACCATTTGGAAACTCGGGCACTGCCCAAGGGCCCAGGGTCAGTAGGGGGCCCCATGAGATGCCTCTGGTACCTTTTTCATAGGCTTTTTTGAGTTTGGGCAAGGACACAGGGGCCCCATGATCCCCTATTGCCCGGGGGCCCCATGAGTTGTCAGTCCGCCCCTGTTGGACGACAATATGGAGATGAAGAGATGAATTGACATCCTCACCAGAGTAGGGGCGGACTGACCATTTGGAAACTCGGGCACTGCCCGAGGGCCCAGGGTCAGTAGGGGGCCCCATGAGATGCCTCTGGTACCTTTTTCATAGGCTTTTTTGAGTTTGGGCAAGGACACAGGGGCCTCATGATCCCCTATTGCCTGGGGGGGCCCCATGAGATGCCTCTGGTACCTTTTTCATAGGCTTTTTTGAGTTTGGGCAAGGACACAGGGGCCTCATGATCCTCTATTGCCCAGGGGCCCCATGAGATGCCCCTTGGTACCTTTTTCATAGACTTTTTTGAGTTTGGGCAAGGACACAGGGGCCTCATGATCCCCTATTGCCCGGGGGCCCCATGAGATGCCCCTGGTACCTTTTTCATAGGCTTTTTTGAGTTTGGGCAAGGACACAGGGGCCTCATGATCCCCTATTGCCCGGGGGCCCCATGAGATGCCCCTGGTACCTTTTTCATAGGCTTTTTTGAGTTTGGGCAAGGACACAGGGGCCTCATGATCCCCTATTGCCCGGGGGCCCCTTGAGATGCCCCTGGTACCTTTTTCATAGGCTTTTTTGAGTTTGGGCAAGGACACAGGGGCCTCATGATCCCCTATTGCCTGGGGGCCCCATGAGATGCCTCTGGTACCTTTTTCATAGGCTTTTTTGAGTTTGGGCAAGGACACAGGGGCCCCATGATCCCCTATTGCCCGGGGGCCCCATGAGTTGTCAGTCCACCCCTGGTAACAATGCATTTTTCAGTCTCTGCATCTCCTCACAACTCATAAGTAACAAATATACAATATACTTCTTAGAATACACAGACTTTGCTCCAACCGGATGAACTGCTTCCCTCTTGTCACGCTGCTTGCACACCATCCATGGCCAGATATTAGTAACAGGTCTTTATCCTGCGTCTCTTTATAGAGGATGGTGCTCAATCCCAAACCTCAAAGAGAAGATTGATAAGAGAGGACGGTTGACGAATTCCTGAAGGATCCAGAACAGTATTTCCAACTTTGGAAACATTTCTATGTTCTGTCCTTTCAGCTCACCCTTCCTCATCCAGGCCCCAGCATGATCCCCCTTGATCTCTGAAGGCATCTGATCCAGGCCTTTTCTGTTGTCAGATGCAAGATAGTTCTTGTGACGGGAGTCACTTTGGATGGGGGGCCCATGAAACACAGCCCCCTTTGGAGGGGTGGGGAGACCCCTGTCTCAGCTCCCCATATCCCTCTTATGTGTAAGTCACCCTGTACCTGTTAGGGGTACAGGGTGGAATGTCCTGCTATTGTGTAGACATGTATAGGTGGGGTTGTTCATTGTTCAATGCCATGTGGTTGTCCCATTGTTCTATTGTGTGTCTTGCTTGGGAGCAAACTATTTATCACGTACCTGGTGATGGTGGCCAATGGAGAGAGGGCTTCCCTTGCGGCTAAGTTCCGGACTCCCATGAGAGTGGGACAGCGGGAGTCAGGCCCAAAGTTGCACAGGTCACCTGTAGGAGTGCTGGTTGGTGGTCCACTCAGAAGCACAGCTGGTGCACGGGGATAGGTCTGCAGACTGGTAGTACCTGTGCGTGGTATGCAAGCCTTCCGGGATTTGGATGTTTGCTGGTTAGTCAGTTCGAGCCGAGGTCAGGTACCGGGTGGGAAACAGAACAGACGTGGTCAGGTGGGATAGTCGAGGTCATACACGGAGGAGCGAGAGAGAGAGTATCCTTTAGCCAAGCCGAGGTCAGATCAGGGGGTTCAGTAGAGCAGACAGGTCCAAGTACAAGCCAGGTCAGAATCAGGAGGTCACAGGAACCAGGAAACAGGAACAAACCACGGGAGCTAGAGATCATCCAGGAACCAGAGGAAGTGATGAGCCTCCTTATAAAGGCCGTCTGGCACCAGACTGAGGCTGATGTGTCCTTCTGCGGCCATGTAGAGTACTGGCAGAAACGCCAGAACGTCTGCTGTGGACAGGACCCTGACACTATTACGGGATGTATGTGTTTGTGTATTGGCTTGGTGGGGGGTGTTTCCAGCAGCCCTCCTGATGGGACTGTCTGTTGGTGCGTCTCTTGTGGCGAAGTATAGATTGCCCCGCCCTGTGTCATTATGCAGGGAGGGGGATTTGTCCCCTGAGTGTATAAAAAGCCAGTTTGAGTTTCAAATAAAGAGTTCCATGTTTATACAGACTGGTGTCTTGTAGTGTTTTGGTCAGTGGTGGCGTCACAGATCCAACTGTGTCCAGATCAGCCAATGTGATTGTCTGGATTTGTTTTCTCAATTTGTCTCTCATAGTTGAGGTCTCCCTATGATGCCAATTACAGGCCTCTCTCATCTCTGTAAGTGGGAGAACTTGCACCATTGGTGGCTGACTAAATACTTTTTTGCCCCACTGTATATAGTACATTCACATCAGTCCCCACCCCCAAGGAGCGTACAATCTAAGGTCCCAAACTCCCATTCATACATACACATATTAGGGCCAATTTAGATAGGAGCCAATTCACCTCCCAGCATGTCTTTGGCGTGTGGGAGGAAACCGGAGTACCCGGGGGAAACCCACGCAGGCATAGGGAGAACATGCAAACCCCAGGCAGGTGGTGCCGTGGTTGGGATTCGAACCGACGACCCGAGTACTGCCAGGGGGAAGTGCTGACCATTTAGCCGCTGTGCTGCCCACTTACGGAGTACTTAGTGCTGGACTGGTCCCATGGATGGAAGAAGGGTTACAGTAGGTATCACACATGATCCCTGCACCCCTAGACTACCCTCCCACTACAAGAATCGATTGTGATTCCCCAAGTTCAGTTTTAATAGAATCCAAATAAGTTTTGTGATTTTTTTAGATAGAAATATTGAAATCCCCCAGAAGAACATCTATTCTGCGAGGGCGTGCTGCCAAGTGAAATGGGATGAAGTAATGAGCTCTACCAGTCCATCTGGTAAACTTTACATTTTTTGGACTACGCATATAATTCCACATAACTTTCCCTGACAGTATTTAGAGAATGGTCATTTCTTCGTGTCATATTGAAATGCAAATGACTCTTCTAGGTAATGAAAGTGTCATTTCTGACTGACATTGTGCAAGCCATAATAATTGGGACTTCCATTGCAAATCTCCACTCCCAGGAAGAAAAGTCATGGAAAAAGAGGCCAGGACAATTACCAGCATCTGGTACATCTTACAAGCCAGTCTACAAACTCCACGTTCCCGGCATATGGAAGAGGTTCCAGTTCAACCAAATGCCTTCAGCATCTCCCTACCATTCCTACCATTTTGTTTTTGTACTGTCAGTGGCATCTGTCTAAAACAGCGGTTCTCAACCTGTGGGTCGCGGCCCCTTTGGGGGTCGAATGACCCTTTCCCAGGGGTCGCCTAAAACCATGGGAAAACACATATTTCCGATGGTCTTAGGAAACGAGACATCGCTCCTCTATCCGTCTCCAGACGGGTCCTCCCACATGCAGAACAGTCAGCAGTGATGACACCTGACCCCTCTGCCCCAGCCTATCATCTCCCACAACATTTGCCCCGCACTGCTCCCCCAATCATCGCTGAGCGGCGACATCATCCCAGCTGTAAATGTGAGGCGGGGCTTATCGGGAATAAACTAGAACTTGACCAACCAGACGAGGCGACGTGTCAATGGGAAGCGCCAATGAAGAAGTTTTGACGTCCTCAGATTGGGCATGGCCTCTGTCAGGAAGTCGGCTAGCTGGGGACTGGGTGGAGGAGAGAGCGGATCCAAGATGGCGGCGGTGTGGAGGTGAGAGCGGGCCGTGTGTGAAGAGAGCTGGCTGCTCTGTGTGGTGGGGATGGGGGAGGTGTGACGCCGTGTATAGCGGGAATGAGAAGAGCTGCTGCAGTTATGAAGAAATCATTTTATGGTTGGGGGTCACCTCAACACGAGGAACTGTATTAAAGGGTCGCGGCATCAGGAAGGTTGAGGACCGCTGGTCTAAAAGGACTACAGCACCGTGAATTGTACATTTCTTTTCTGCTTTCAGTTCCCAAATCTGTGCAACTAATCTGTCTGGAGGACGACATCAGCGATGAATAAAACCATCCGTAGAAGAGATTTGAACCATCGCAAAATGGTGCAGCCGTTTTATGTAGAAAGACTTTGGACAAGAACCATAGCCAGCTCCGCCTGCTCGTACGCCATTTTAGTTCCAAAACATGTAAGAGCCCTGTAGAAAAAGAGCGCATCAGAGATGGACGCGGTTCAACCATTTTGGTTTCAACCTCCATCTTGGCGAAGGGACTAACCATCCTGAAATATATTTTCCTGCATCTCCCCCCTTTCCTCTCTGTTCAGCCACAGCGACTTCTGGTTGTGGGTCACTGGCAGGCTAGAGCAGCAGGGGGCCCAGAGCTACAAAGCCCCCCAAGAGAGACAGAGCCTCTCTGCCCAAGAACCTGTGCAATCTCTCACCTCGTAACAGAGATAAGGCAGCTTTTCCCAGGAACTGAAAGAGGTGACAGAATTATATGAACATTCCTCAAATCAATTTTTATCCTATGTGTCATATCTTGGAATATGAGAGACATACATAAAAACCAGACATATCATCGGATGGGCGATGAGCAGGCGAATCGTTTAGTAGATCACTCCACTCATTTCGCACGCTCAGGGAAGCAGAAACATAGATCTCGTGAACCGTGCAGCATATAATTTCATAATTCATATCTAAATAATCCTCAGACTTGTCTGTATAATAATATACCCGCGAGGGGACTATCGCTCATGCAGCTGAGAAGTTATAGACCAGAATATGAATTATGAAAGATGTTGGTTCTAATTTAGGGTTCCGCCCAACAATCCCTCCCTAAACAGAGTATTGGTCAGTTGCTCAGAGCCACCCCCCTACTGGGACATTTTAAAAACAGGCTAGCAGGCCTCAGTAAGTTAAGTGAAGACATTTCCCATTTTTAACATCAATACCACCTGGGGAGACCCTTTCGCTCTCCAACTTGGATCTGCTTACAAACCAAGGCGTACTGGCAACTAACTTCACCCTTTAACTTCTCCCTATTATCTCTTTGCTGTGCTATTGTTCTTTGTGTGTATATATATATATATCTTAGTTACATCTTTTTTTTGTAAATATTTTTATTGCACCTGTTTGACCCTTTTAGTAATAAATCTTTCCGTCTGAAAGTGTTGAACTGTTTCTATAAGCTCTCAATTGCAATTCACGAATTCCTGCCTTTTAAGAGAACACTACTGTTTGTTTTAACCCTCTGTATAACCGCCCTGTGGACCGTTTTATACAGACGATTATTTCAATCATTATAGTGTATTAACTGCTAACGCGAGTTTCCTCTTTCTCTGTACAAAAAGGAGGTGGTGGCAGTGTGAAAGGGTTAGTTGCGTAATTATCCCGACCCAGTAACAATCGCTCAGGCAGACAGCACATCGAACAGTTGTCCATTAGCTGGACAATCGTTGTGCAGGGTGCTGCTGGGTGTGGCCCTGTTACGCACGTCACATCGCGGTTTTAGATCGGCCGGTCCTTTGGTCACGAGTTTGGTGAGAAGGTCTGGGGTCTGACGCCGCGATCGTCACATATTGGACATGTTGAGGGTGGCGATCGTGCGATCCGTGACAAGCCCCATTGTCTACAAAAAGTTATGGCCATGTGTTATTCGCTGCCTGTCAGAAACATTCTGGCGACTGCGCTGCTGCCCGATTGCTTCCACACACCCCTGGTAATGATGCCCCCCCCTGTTTGTCCCCATTTTTTTTTTAAATTGTAAAATATTTAAGTTACACCCAACTACATAAAATCCCCCCCATAAAATGTTTGAGGCCCCTCACCCCCACGTGTTCGAACGTAAAGACACGCATCAAGGGGCGCCTACACATGAAAACGTCACTTCCGATACACGTTACAAATCGCCGTGGGCGGCGGCATGAGAGCGCTTTCTCCAGCACCAGACCTCCCCCATAACACCAAACCGATGACATACAGTATAGGGGGGTTTTAAAGCGTCGCCTATGGAAAGGATAGGATACTGACGTTTATCGCCAAATTTAAGGATTGACATGTTGGGTATCTAATTTCTCGGTAATTCAAACTCAAACTCATTTTCTATAAGTTGCCAAAACACTGGATAATTCATTGCATTTGGTTACCCTAAAATTAAAGTGATTCTAAAGCTTCATTTTTTTTTATAACAGTCATCATATTTACCAGTTCTCTAATGGTCTTGTGCAGAGCAGCCCCATCCCTCTCCTTCTTTGCTCCCCCCACCAGAGCTCCTGGCTCCTCCTCCTTGACCAGCGCCCTCAGTAGAAAGTCGCTTGTGTCTTCATAAGACCTATAAAGCCGCTCGCGCAGCTCCCCACTCTCTCCTCATTGGCTCACTGGCTGTGATTGACAGCAGTGGGAGCCAATGGATCACACAGCTGCGTCTCAGTCAATGAGAAGAGAGAGACCCGGGGCAGCTGAGGCTCTCATGCAAATCTTTGGATCGAGATGCGGCAAGTATTGGGGGGACTGTGGGGGGGGGGGGGGGCAGCACACAGAAGGTTTTTTATTTTCATACATTCTAAAAACCTTCAACCTCTTTAACTTTAGTGTATATTGTACTGAAATTTTGAGTTTCCTAGACCTTTGCGGTAATATCGTGTGACATGAGAAACTGCAACTACCACTATTTTATTCTCCAGGGTGTCTGCTTTCAGAAAACATATATTCCCCACCAACCTGAACACCCTCAGACCCATCTCCCTGCTGACATTTACCTACAAACTCCAGGAACGCTTAGCCTACAATCACCTGAGCTCCTCCCTCACCGACAACAACCTTCCTGACCCTCTACAGTCTGGCTTCCACCCCCTACACTCCACTGACACCGCCCTACTAAGACTCACTAATGATCTACTAACTGCTAAAACCAATGGCCACTACTCCGTACTCCTCCCAACCAATGGCCACTACTCCGTACTCCTCCCAACCAATGGCCACTACTCCGTACTCCTCCCAACCAATGGCCACTACTCCGTACTCATCCCAACCAATGGCCACTACTCCGTACTCATCCCAACCAATGGCCACTACTCCGTACTCATCCCAACCAATGACCACTACTCCGTACTCATCTCAACCAATGGTCACTACTCCGTACTCATCCCAACCAATGGTCACTACTCCGTACTCCCCCCAACCAATGGCCACTACTCCGTACTCATCCCAACCAATGGCCACTACTCCGTACTCATCTCAACCAATGGTCACTACTCCGTACTCATCCCAACCAATGGTCACTACTCCGTACTCCCCCCAACCAATGGCCACTACTCCGTACTCATCCCAACCAACGACCACTACTCCGTACTCATCCCAACCAATGGTCACTACTCCGTACTCATCCCAACCAATGGCCACTACTCCGTACTCATCCCAACCAATGGCCACTACTCCGTACTCCTCCCAACCAATGGCCACTACTCCGTACTCATCCCAACCAATGGTCACTACTCCGTACTCAACCCAACCAATGGCCACTACTCCGTACTCATCCTAACCAATGGCCACTACTCCGTACTCATCCCAACCAATGGCCACTACTCCGTACTCATCCCAACCAATGGTCACTACTCCGTACTCATCCCAACCAATGGCCACTACTCCGTACTCATCCCAACCAATGGCCACAACTCCCTACTCACCCCAACCAATGGCCACTACTCCGTACTCATCCCAACCAATGGCCACTACTCCATACTCATCCCAACCAATGGTCACTACTCCGTACTCAACCCAACCAATGGCCACTACTCCGTACTCATCCTAACCAATGGCCACTACTCCGTACTCTAACTACTTGACCTCTCTGCAGCTTTTGATACTGTTGACCATCCCCTCCTCCTCACAAAACACCACTCTCTTGGCCTCAGAGACTCTGCTCTCTCCTGGTTCTCCTCCTATCTATCACAGCGCTCCTTCAGTGTTACCTATAACGCTGCCTCCTCCTCTTCACTCCCTCTTTCTGTAGGGGTCCCTCAAGGATCTGTCGTTGGACCCCTTCTCTTCTCCATCTACACCTCCTCCCTTGGTCACTTGATAAACTCCCATGGCTTTAAGTACCATCTCTATGCTGATGACACACAAATCTATCTTTCTACCCCTCACCTCACCCCTTCAGTCTCCTCCTCACCTCACCCCTTCAGTCTCCTCCTCACCTCGCCCCTTCAGTCTCCTCCTCACCTCGCCCCTTCAGTCTCCTCCTCACCTCACCCCTTCAGTCTCCTCCTCACCTCGCCCCTTCAGTCTCCTCCTCACCTCGCCCCTTCAGTCTCCTCCTCACCTCGCCCCTTCAGTCTCCTCCTCACCTCACCCCTTCAGTCTCCTCCTCACCTCACCCCTTCAGTCTCCTCCTCACCTCACCCCTTCAGTCTCCTCGCGCATTACTAACCTACTAAGTGACATATCGACATGGCTGTCACTCCACTTCCTCAAACTCAATCTTTCCAAAACTGAGCTCTTAGTATTCCCCCCAGTCCATGCCCCCTCCCCTGACTTCTCCATCAAGATCAATAATACAGCCATCAGTCCCTCCCCTCATGCCAGGGTACGAGGTGTAATCCTAGACTCCCATCTGTCCTTTCAGCCCCAAATCCAATCGCTGTCCAAATCTTGTAGACTTCGACCTCCGCAACATCTCCAACCTCCGCCACACCTCCAACCTCCGCAACATCTCCAAACTCCGCAACATCTCCAAACTCCGCAACATCTTCAAACTCCGCAACGTCTCCAACCTCTGAAACATCTCCAACCTCCGCAACATCTCCAACCTCCACAACACCTCCAACCTCCGCAACATCTCCAAACTCCGCAACATCTCCAACCTCCGCAACATCTTCAAACTCCGCAACGTCTCCAACCTCCGCAACATCTTCAAACTCCGCAACGTCTCCAACCTCCGCAACACCTCCAACCTCTGCAACATCTCCAACCTCCGCAACACCTCCAACCTCCGCAACATCTCCAACCTCTGCAACATCTCCAACCTCCGCAACACCTCCAACCTCCGCAACATCTCCAACCTCTGCAACATCCAACCTTCGCAACATCTCCAACCTCTGCAACATCTCCAACCTCTGCAACATCTCCAACCTCCGCAACATCTCCAAGATATGACTGTTCCTAACCCCGGAAACCACTAAGCAACTTATTCCCTCCCTTATTAAATCACGCCTCGACTACTGTAACTACCTCCTCATTGGCCGACCTCATCGCAGGCTATCCCCTCTTCAGTCTATCATGAACGCTGCAGCCTGTCAGGGCTCCCAGGTATGACCAGAGGTGTGTGACTGACGCAGGGAAACGCAGACCTCAGATATGTTATAAACAATATAATTTATTAACACTAACAGTACAAACATAAACGCAGTGCAATACTAAAACATAATACAGTGCAAACAAACCAAACCACCCACAGATAACAGTATATACAAGCAAGCGTCGTCAGGCAGGCCGGGTCAATATCAATTGGGCAGGTAGGTACAGGGGGAGCAAGCAGAGAATGGTCGGGGTCACAGGCCAGGTTCAGCAGGTAGCAAGCAGCATAGTACAGAGGGTCAGGCAGAGGGATGGTCCGGGTCACAAGCCAGGGATCAGAACAGGTAGCAAGCAGCGTAGTACAGAGGGTCAGACAGAGGGATGGTCAGGGTCACAAGCCAGGGATCAGAACAGGAGAAGTCAGCAAAGGAACAGAAACAGGATGCAGGACAGATACAGGGCCCAGGACAAACACAACACCAAGGCAGAGTCTGCAAGTCTGGCCATCCCTTAAATACCCCAGCATCATCAGTTCCAGGTGTTAGCTGGCTGAAAGGTTGAGTCTCTGATTGCTGGGAGCACCCGCTGGCCAGCCCTGGTACTGCAGATCAAAAGGCAGGTGAGTCCCACCATTGCTGGCCAGTCCATTCCTAACACAGCCAGACTCATCCACCTTACTAACCGTTCTGTATCTGCCACCCCTCTCTACCAATCCCTCCACTGGCCTCCATTCAGTGTCCTCCACCCCTTTCTGCAAATCCCTTCACTGACCTCCACTCAGTGTCCTCCACCCCCCTCTGCCAATCCTTCCACTGGCCTCCACTCAGTGTCTTCCACCCCTCTCTGCCAATCCCTCCACTGGCCTCCAATCAGTGTCCTCCACCCCTCTCTGCCAATCCCTCCACTGGCCTCCACTCAGTGTCCTCCACCCCTCTCTGCCAATCCCTCTACTGGCCTCCACTCAGTGTCCTCCACCCCTCTCTGCCAATCCCTCCACTGGCCTCCACTCAGTGTCCTCCACCCCTCTCTGCCAATCCCTCCACTGGACTCCATTCAGTGTCCTCCACTCCTCTCTGCCAATCCCTCTACTGGCCTCCATTCAGTGTCCTCCACCCCTCTCTGCCAATCCCTCCACTAGCCTCCATTCAGTGTCCTCCACTCCTCTCGGGCAATGGGAAGCCAGTGGAGGGATTGGCAAACGGATAAAATTCAAACCATTAATAATAACATATAAAGCCATTTATAACTCCGCCCCAAATTACATCACCGATCTTGTCTCCAAATATCACCCAAACCGTCCTCTCAGCTCCTCGCAAGACCTCCTGCTCTCTATCTCCATTGTCTCCTCCTCCTCCTATGCTCATCTCCAGGACTTCTCCAGAGCTTCCCCCATCCTCTGGAACTCTCTACCCCAATCTATCAGACTATCACCTACTCTGCTCACTTTTAGGGGATCTCTGAAAACCGATCTCTTCAGGGAAGTCTATCCCGCCCTCAGCTAATAATGGAATCTTCTATTCCACCTACCAGCCCCTCCCCCACAGTTACTACCTTTTGTAGCACTAGCCCCTCCCTCTTAGATTGTAAGCTCCAAGGATCAGCCCCTCTCTCCTAGTTTGTAAACTCCCAGGATCAGCCCCTCCCTCCTAGATTGTAAGCTCCCAGGATCAGCCCCTCCCTCCTAGATTGTAAGCTCCCAGGATCAGCCCCTCCCTCCTAGATTGTAAGCTCCCAGGATCAGGGCCCTCCTATCCCTCTTGTATTGATCTGTATTGTTGCTGTATTGTCTCCCGTTATATTGTAAAGCGCTGAGGACACTGTTGGTGCCATAAATCCTGTATAATAATAATAATATAAATCCTGTATAATAATAATAATAATAATAATAATAATATAAATCCTGTATAATTATAATAATAATAATATAAATCCTGTATAATAATAATAATATAAATTCTGTATATTAATAATATAAATCCTGTATAATAATAATAATGATATAAATGCTGTATAATAATAATAATAATAATATAAATCCTGTTTAATAATAATAATAATAATAATAATAATATAAATCCTGTATAATAATAATAATATAAATCCTGTATAATAATAATAATAATAATATAAATCCTGTATAATAATAATATAAATTCTGTATAATAATAATAATAATATAAATGCTGTATTATAATAATATTAATAATAATAATATAAATCCTGTTTAATAATAATAATAATAATAATAATATAAATCCTGTATAATAATAATAATATAAATCCTGTATAATAATAATAATAATAATATAAATCCTGTATAATAATAATATAAATTCTGTATAATAATAATAATAATAATAATATAAATCCTTAATAATAATAATAATATTAATAATAATATAAATCATGTATAATAATAATATTATAAATTCTGTATAATAATAATAATAATAATATAAATCCTGTATAATAATAATATTATAAATCCTGTATAATAATAATAATAATAATAATAATATAAATCCTGTATAATAATAATATTATAAATTCTGTATAATAATAATAATAATATAAATCCTTAATAATAACAATAATATTAATAATAATATAAATCATGTATAATAATAATATTATAAATTCTGTATAATAATAATAATAATAATATAAATCCTGTATAATAATAATATTATAAATCCTGTATAATAATAATAATAATAATAATATAAATCCTGTATAATAATAATATAAATCCTGTATAATAATAATATTATAAATTCTGTATAATAATAATAATAATAATAATAATAATATAAATCCTGTATAATAATAATATTATAAATTCTGTATAATAATAATAATAATATAAATCATGTATAATAATAATAATAATAATAATAATAATAATAATATTATTTTGGGGGTTTATGCAATCTTCAGGCCTAAAATGTTTTTTTTAAAATATGTGTGCAAAAAATGCAAAAACAGCTTAAAACATATTTAGAGCGCCACATGTTGCCAAGCCCCCCAACCGTCACCCCCCATCAATGCATTTGTGGTCCTTCTCGGCTTCCTGCAGACTTCCACCTGACAACACTGGAGGTGGTGTCACTCAGGCCGTAGCTGAACGCAGGGCAACCCTCCACAGCATGCAGCCATAACATGCCATCCGCAGAGCTCCAATATCTGGAATCCAGGAGGACAGACGTCTGCCTCATCTATGACCTTCACAAGGTACGATTTGCTGGATTCCCGAGGCCTGGAATCACTTCCACAAATATTTCTGGGAATAGAGAGAAGTAGTGAAATCCAACTTGATTGAACTCCACATTCAGCAACTAAACGCATTTATTGACACTATCATCATTCAACGAGAGAAATATTCGTATTGTCTAAACATTTCCCTCCCTCCATACCTAAACATGTACCATCCAGACCCGCTGACTGCGGTCATTTGTTACATTTGCAGTGATAATCCTCGGGGAGTCCACCACACACTTCCCTGCGTCACGTCAGCGCTGGCAGATTCATGTTCCCGTCACACTCATAACAAGGACAGTTTTTGTTGGAAAAAAAATGTTTTTTGATATCAATAGTTCTACCAATACTTGGGATCTGTTCTTCTCTTCCCTTGTCCTGCGCTCCGTGATGTCCCCCCTGCAGTGTCCCCTGTAATGTCCTCCGGCCGATACCGGCATCTGTCTTCCGGGTTCCGTTCCCTGCGACGTCATGACGTACGTGGGACGGAACTGGCGGGAAATGTAAAAATGTGAAAAAGTGACATTCACTAAATCCACTAAAATCACATAGTATAACATTCCTGTATCAAACCATTTCACATACATTTTGTCCCGAGTGCTTTGTCCGGCGCCCTGCCTGCATTTTTACCGCCCTTTCTGCCTGGAAACTGAGAAACGTCCATGGCGTCCAAAAAGCGTCCCTTTAGGTCAGACGCGGTTTCAGACCGGCTAGAGAACAGCGATAGTAAATCAGAACCACTTGCAGAATTGAGTGATAATGATTGGTGGGGGAAATTCCTCATCAGACACTGAAAACGATTCTGCGACTGAGCTCAGCGATGGGCCAACTTGGCGCTATATTTCACATTTCAGTGTTTTTGGTGATTATATTATTGAATTACATTTATTATTATTTTGTATGATTATTTATTATATTATAATTTATGATTTCGTGTTTCAGATTCTCCTCCCCGGGATGGTTACTAGACTCTTGTCCGGACAGATTTCAGGGAGTTATTCCTAAAAATTACAGCCTACAATACAAAAAATACACATTTCCATGCAAAAAAATGTACCGCTTTGAGCACAGAAATCCTGACATCATCAGACCGCCAGGGAGGCTGCAAGAAATATTTTACAAGAAAGGAAAGCTATGAGTCTGTAATGTACATCACACACCAACATTGTATGATACGTCACGCGTGTTCACGTGACTTCACATTAGTTGTGTCCCCATTACAGCGCCTCCCTCAGGTATATCAGATCACTGCATGGAGTCCCCCCAGATCACTGCATGGAGTCCTCCCAGATCACTGCATGGAGTCCCCCCAGATCACTGCATGGAGTCCCCCCAGATCACTGCATGGAGTCCCCCCAGATCACTGCATGGAGTCCCTCCAGATCACTGCATGGAGTCCTCCCAGATCACTGCATGGAGTCCTCCCAGATCACTGCATGGAATCCCCCCAGATCACTGCATGGAGTCCTCCCAGATCACTGCATGGAGTCCCCCCAGATCACTGCACGGAGTCCCCCCAGATCACTGCATGGAGTCCCCCGAGATCACTGCACGGAGTCCCTCCAGATCACTGCATGGAGTTCCTCCAGATCACTGCATGGAGTCCCTCCAGATCACTGCATGGAATCCCCCCAGATCACTGCACGGAGTCCTCCCAGATCACAGCATGGAGTCCTCCCAGATCACTGCATGGAGTCCCTCCAGATCACTGCATGGAGTCCCCCCAGATCACTGCATGGAGTTCCTCCAGATCACTGCATGGAGTCCCCCCAGATCACTGCATAGAGTCCTCCCAGATCACTGCATGGAGTCCCCCCAGATCACAGCATGGAGACCCCCCAGATCACTGCACGGAGTCCCTCCAGATCACTGCATGGAGACCCCCCAGATCACTGCATGGAGTCCCCCCAGATCACTGCATAGAGTCCTCCCAGATCACTGCATGGAGTCCCCCCAGATCACTGCATGGAGTCCCCCCAGATCACTGCATGGAGTCCCCCCAGATCACTGCATGGAGTCCCCCCAGATCACTGCATGGAGTCCCTCCAGATCACTGCATGGAGTCCCCCCAGATCACTGCATGGAGTCCCCCCAGATCACTGCATGGAGTCCCCCCAGATCACTGCATGGAGTCCCTCCAGATCACTGCATGGAGACCCCCCAGATCACTGCATGGAGTCCCCCCAGATCACTGCATAGAGTCCTCCCAGATCACTGCATGGAGTCCCCCCAGATCACTGCATGGAGTCCCCCCAGATCACTGCATGGAGTCCCCCCAGATCACTGCATGGAGTCCCCCCAGATCACTGCATGGAGTCCCTCCAGATCACTGCATGGAGTCCCCCCAGATCACTGCATGGAGTCCCCCCAGATCACTGCATGGAGTCCCCCCAGATCACTGCATGGAGTCCTCCCAGATCACTGCATGGAGTCCCCCCAGATCACTGCATGGAGTCCCCCCAGATCACTGCATGGAGTCCCCCCAGATCACTGCATGGAGTCCCCCCAGATCACTGCGTGGAGTCCTCCCAGATCACTGCGTGGAGTCCTCCCAGATCACTGCATGGAGTCCCTCCAGATCACTGCATGGAGTCCCTCCAGATCACTGCATGGAGTCCTCCCAGATCACTGCATGGAGTCCCTCCAGATCACTGCATGGAGTCCTCCCAGATCACTGCACGGAGTCCCCCCAGATCACTGCATGGAGTCCCCCCAGATCACTGCATGGAGTCCCTCCAGATCACTGCATGGAGTCCTCCCAGATCACTGCATGGAGTCCTCCCAGATCACTGCATGGAATCCCCCCAGATCACTGCATGGAGTCCTCCCAGATCACTGCATGGAGTCCCCCCAGATCACTGCACGGAGTCCCCCCAGATCACTGCATGGAGTCCCCCGAGATCACTGCACGGAGTCCCTCCAGATCACTGCATGGAGTTCCTCCAGATCACTGCATGGAGTCCCTCCAGATCACTGCATGGAATCCCCCCAGATCACTGCATAGAGTCCTCCCAGATCACTGCATGGAATCCCCCCAGATCACTGCATAGAGTCCTCCCAGATCACTGCACGGAGTCCCCCCAGATCACTGCATGGAGTCCCCCGAGATCACTGCACGGAGTCCCTCCAGATCACTGCATGGAGTCCCCCCAGATCACTGCATGGAGTTCCTCCAGATCACTGCATGGAGTCCCCCCAGATCACTGCATAGAGTCCTCCCAGATCACTGCATGGAGTCCCCCCAGATCACAGCATGGAGACCCCCCAGATCACTGCACGGAGTCCCTCCAGATCACTGCATGGAGACCCCCCAGATCACTGCACGGAGTCCCCCCAGATCACTGCATGGAGTCCCCCCAGATCACTGCATGGAGTCCCCCCAGATCACTGCATGGAGTCCCCCCAGATCACTGCATGGAGTCCCCCCAGATCACTGCACGGAGTCCCCCCAGATCACTGCATGGAGTCCCTCCAGTTCTGGAGTAAGAAACATTGTATTATTTATCATCTGCTACAACTGGCCAACATTATCCCGAGCAGCTGAACGTGTCGCTGAACCCCCAGCAGTGAAATCAGGCTGTAGACGCAGCAAAGCATGCTTGTTGTACTCACTATGGAAAGGGTAATCCTCCACACTGTGTAAAAAGGCTGTTTGATCCTGTCTTCTCTGATCCTCCCCTTCTTTTACTGTCCCCAGTACATCTGCTGATAGTACAGAGCTCTAGGAGTCACTCTGCACATGCTCAATTTAGTGTGTATGGCTATAGAGTTTTTTTTCTTTGGGAGGGTGCATGCAATCAGCACAGGGCCAATCAACACTGTCCAGACAGAGGGTCAGGGGTCATGCAGCTTCATAGGACAGTCAGAAGAGAATGAAAACACAGCTCAGCTGGACACTGATAGAGGTCACAAAACTGCTCTATACTGCTGATGAGAAAAGGGAAATAGCAGTTTATATTTACTAAAATAATTGCATTTCCTTGTTCTATGTACTGTGGGAGACCAGATATAGTGAATGCGGGGTCCGGGGAGACCAGATATAGTGAATGCGGGGTCCGGGGAGAGCGGATATAGTGAATGCAGGGTCCGGGGAGACCAGATATAATGAATGCGGGGTCCGGGGAGAGCGGATATAGTGAATGCGGGGTCCGGGGAGACCGGATATAGTGAATGCGGGGTCCGGGGAGAGGGGATATAGTGAATGCGGGGTCCGGGGAGAGCGGATATAGTGAATGCGGGGTCCGGGGAGACCAGATATAATGAATGCGGGGTCCGGGGAGACCGGATATAGTGAATGCGGGGTCCGGGGAGAGCGGATATAGTGAATGCGGGGTCCGGGGAGAGCGGATATACTGAATGCAGGGTCCGGGGAGAGCGGATATAGTGAATGCAGGGTCCGGGGAGAGCGGATATAGTGAATGCGGGGTCCGGGGAGAACGGATACAGTGAATGCGGGGTCCGGGGAGAGCGGATACAGTGAATGCGGGGTCCGGGGAGAGCGGATACAGTGAATGTGGGGTCCGGGGACAGCGGATATAGTGAATGCGGGGTCCGAGGAGAGCGGATATAGTGAATGCGGGGTCCGGGGAGAGCGGATATAGTGAATGCGGGGTCCGGGGAGAGCGGATATAGTGAATGCAGGGTCCGGGGAGAGCGGATATAGTGAATGCGGGGTCCGAGGAGAGCGGATATAGTGAATGCGGGGTCCGGGGAGAGCGGATATAGTGAATGCGGGGTCCGAGGAGAGCGGATATGGTGAATGCGGGGTCCGGGGAGAGCGGATATACTGAATGCGGGGTCCGGGGAGAGCGGATATAGTGAATGCGGGGTCCGGGGAGAGCGGCTATAGTGAGTGCGGGGTCCGGGGAGAGAGGATATAGTGAATGCGGGGTCCGGGGAGAGCGGATATAGTGAATGCAGGGTCCGGGGAGAGCGGATATAGTGAATGCAGGGTCCGGGGAGAGCGGATATAGTGAATGCGGGGTCCGGGGAGAGCGGATATAGTGAATGCGGGGTCCGGGGAGAGCGGATATAGTGAATGCGGGGTCCGGGGAGAGAGGATATAGGGAATGCGGGGTCCAGGGAGAGCGGATATAGTGAATGCGGGGTCCGGGGACAGCGGATATAGTGAATGCGGGGTCCGGGGAGAGGGGATATAGTGAATGCGGGGTCCGGGGAGAGCGGATATAGTGAATGCAGGGTCCGAGGAGAGCGGATATAGGGAATGCGGGGTCCGGGGAGAGCGGATATAGTGAATGCGGGGTCCGGGGAGAGCGGATATAGTGAATGCGGGGTCCGGGGAGAGCGGATATAGTGAATGCGGGGTCCGGGGAGAGCGGATATAGTGAATGCGGGGGGAGGGGATATAGTGAATGCAGGGTCCGGGGAGAGCGGATATAGTGAATGCGGGGTCCGGGGAGAGCGGATATACTGAATGCGGGGTCCGGGGAGAGCGGATATAGTGAATGCGGGGTCCGGGGAGAACGGATACAGTGAATGCGGGGTCCGGGGAGAGCGGATACAGTGAATGCGGGGTCCGGGGAGAGCGGATACAGTGAATGTGGGGTCCGGGGACAGCGGATATAGTGAATGCGGGGTCCGAGGAGAGCGGATATAGTGAATGCGGGGTCCGGGGAGAGCGGATATAGTGAATGCGGGGTCCGGGGAGAGCGGATATAGTGAATGCAGGGTCCGGGGAGAGCGGATATAGTGAATGCGGGGTCCGAGGAGAGCGGATATAGTGAATGCGGGGTCCGGGGAGAGCGGATATAGTGAATGCGGGGTCCGAGGAGAGCGGATATGGTGAATGCGGGGTCCGGGGAGAGCGGATATACTGAATGCGGGGTCCGGGGAGAGCGGATATAGTGAATGCGGGGTCCGGGGAGAGCGGCTATAGTGAGTGCGGGGTCCGGGGAGAGAGGATATAGTGAATGCGGGGTCCGGGGAGAGCGGATATAGTGAATGCAGGGTCCGGGGAGAGCGGATATAGTGAATGCAGGGTCCGGGGAGAGCGGATATAGTGAATGCGGGGTCCAGGGAGAGCGGATATAGTGAATGCGGGGTCCGGGGAGAGCGGATATAGTGAATGCGGGGTCCGGGGAGAGAGGATATAGGGAATGCGGGGTCCAGGGAGAGCGGATATAGTGAATGCGGGGTCCGGGGACAGCGGATATAGTGAATGCGGGGTCCGGGGAGAGGGGATATAGTGAATGCGGGGTCCGGGGAGAGCGGATATAGTGAATGCAGGGTCCGAGGAGAGCGGATATAGGGAATGCGGGGTCCGGGGAGAGCGGATATAGTGAATGCGGGGTCCGGGGAGAGCGGATATAGTGAATGCGGGGTCCGGGGAGAGCGGATATAGTGAATGCGGGGTCCGGGGAGAGCGGATATAGTGAATGCGGGGACCGGGGAGAGCGGATATAGTAAATGCGGGGTCCGGGGAGAGCGGATATAGTGAATGCGGGGTCCGGGGAGAGCCTTCCTGTAGACATGGAGATGGGGGTGCCGCCATGTTGGATGTGATGTCAGAAGTCCCAGCACTCCAGTGACAGTCTATAGTATTCCCCTTCTCTCCTCCCCCAGCACTGCTTCTAAGGTTATGTAGGGAGGGGAGGAGTGGAGGAGCTGGGCCAGCACAGACAATAATTATACACTGCCAGAAGGAGGGAGGGGCTGTGCCAAGCAGATGACTTTTCCTGGAGGAGTCACATTTTCTATCAAGTTAAACAAACAAAATGATTTATAGAAATAAAATACTCTGATAATTATCTGCTTTTTACTGGAATTGAACAAATGTGTTGCTGAGTGAAATGTTGTCCTTGTTGTGGTCACAATTAGTGGTTGTTAGCAATACAAACTGGTGCAACCAGGGGCAGACTGACAACTCATGGGGCCCCGGGCAATAGGGGATCATGGGGCCCCTGTGTCCTTGTCCACACTCAAACCACACCCAAAAAAGCCTATGAAAAAGGTACCAGGGGCATCTCATGGGGCCCCCTACTGACCCCGTGCCCTCGGGCAGCGCCCGAGTTTCCAAACGGTCAGTCCGCCCCTGGGTCCAACCCACCATCTGAAGAGACCCACCAAACCCAACAAGTCTACATCGAAGTCTAAGCAGAAACAATATTTCTCATGAACATAAAATCTCAGCGTTCACTCGTTGTATTTGCCGAAAAAGCTGAACCAATCGGATGTTGAATGTCATTTCCTTCGAGCTTCGAGTTCACTTCGGGAAGAATGTTTCCACCTCTATGAGATGCTGGTGTTCGGGAATCCTGCGGACGCGGACTTTGTGAGCGACGATGGAAGACATTATTATTACTCTTTGGCCTTCGCTTCATTGTCTGCAAATTGTACTTCTTGGCTTTGACCAAGTGAGGTGAAGCGGCAGAAGAAAGGAATCCACGTCCTTCCCATTCCCAGACTAACATGCAATATTGGAATTCAGGAATTCTTGTACTTGTGATTTATAATTCTGGCCGTTTCAGAGATTATTGTAGCGCGGGATCCAATCCCTCGTTAGATACACAATGAGATGTGGAACCAGAACCCGAGGAACAGAGAAAAGTCAACTTCAGTCAATAAGGGGAAGCTGCGTTCACCTGAATACCTGAACATGCGCAAGGCAAGGAAACCCAGCCTGTCCCTTACAATGCACATGATTGGATGGTTGCCGGGGGGCGTTGCCTCATTCGCTAAGCTGGGAACTTGTATTGTGCTGATTGGACAATCCCCAATCAGTTTGTAAATCTATCTCTCACCCCTCGCCTCACCCCCTCAGTCTCCGCCCGAATCACCCGCCTACAGAACGACATATCGGATTGGATGTCACTCCACTTCCTGAAACTGATCCTCTCCAAAACCGAGCTCCTAGTCTTCCCCCCAGCCCGGACCCCCCCCTGACTTCTCCATCACGACCAACAATGCCACCATCAGCCCCATCCCCAAGCCAGGGTACTCGGTGTCATCCTAGACTCCAATCTGTCCTTCCAGCCCCAAGTCCAATCGCTGACAAATTCATCCAGACTCCGCCTCCGCAACATGCAGACTCCACCTCCGCAACATCTCCAAACTCCGCACGTTCCTAACCCCAGAAACCACTAAACAGCTCATCCACTCCCTCATCATATAACAACTCGACTACTGCAACTCCCTCCTCACTGGCCTGCCTCACCACAGGCTATCCCCGCTTCAGTCCATCCTGAATACGGCTGCCAGACTCATTCACCTTTCCAACCGCTCCATCTCCGCCACCCCCCTCTGCCAATCCCTCCACTGGCCTCCACTCAGTGTCCTCCACCCCCCTCTGCCAATCCCTCCACTGGCCTCCACTCAGTGTCCTCCACCCCCCTCTGCCAATCCCTCCACTGGCCTCTACTCAGTGTCCTCCACCCCTCTCTGCCAATCCCTCCACTGGCCTCCACTCAGTGTCCTCCACCCCCCTCTGCCAATCCCTCCACTGGCCTCCACTCAGTGTCCTCCACCCCTCTCTGCCAATCCCTCCACTGGCCTCCATTCAGTGTCCTCCACCCTTCTCTGCCAATCCCTCCACTGGCCTCCATTCAGTGTCCTCCACCCCCCTCTGCCAATCCCTTCACTGGCCTCCACTCAGTGTCCTCCACCCCTCTCTGCCAATCCCTCCACTGGCCTCCACCCCCCTCTGCCAATCCCTCCACTAGCTTCCCATTGCCCAATGGATAAAACTCAAAATCCTAACACTGACGTACAAAGCCGTCCACCATACTGCCCCGAACTACATCATTGACCTGATATCCAAATACCACCCAACACGCACTCCGCTCCTCACAAGACCTCCTTCTCTCTAGTTCCCTGGTCTCCTCCTCCCATGCCCAACTGCAGGACTTCTGCAGAGCTTCCCCCATCCTCTGGAATTCCCTACCCCAATCCATCAGACTATCACCTACCCTCCTCACCTTTAGGCGCACCCTGAAAACCCATCTCTTCAGGGAAGCCTACCCCACCCCCTGCTAATTGCCGATCTCCTCCGCTCTTCCTACCACTCCATCCCCCACAGCTATCTCCTCCTGTGCCACCATCCCGCCCTCCTAGATTGTAAGCTGCAAGGCGCAGGGCCCTCGAACCCCTCATGTATTGTATTGTAACTGTACTGTCGCATGTTCTGTCCCCCTTTGTAATGTACAGCGCTGAGCGAACTATCGGTGCTATATAAATACTGTATAATAATAATAAGTCCCGCCCACCTGGTCATGAAGGTCATAAATAACGAACTTCATTCTAACACTTGAATGGAACCACATTTGGCTGTACCAGTAAAATTGTGAAACGAGGAGAGAAGTCGGCTTCTGCCGTATCTGTAGGACACGGATTAGTGTTTGGATGGAATACCAATAATACTTTCCAAGGTCCGTCTTCTCCAGAAATCACCATAATACAGAACCCAACATGTGCATCCCACCCATTAGGACATTCTTCGGCTGGGATGGAAATGACGCATGTCTAAGTGCCGGGCTGCTGACCTCTCCTACATCCCGTGTAGCAGCCGGTCTGCTCAGCATCACAATGAGAGATATGTGTTTATTTCCCCGCAGGTTCCACTCGGCTCCTTCCATCATGGAGACCTCCGTAGGTCAGCCTGGCGTCTCAGCCAATGTTCAGCAGACATCTACAGCACTTTACAAGGAACCTACAATGGTCCTGCTGATCATTTGTATTTGTTATGGTGACGGATACAATTTACAGTTTTGAAATGTTCTTCATTTTTAGTCTGGTAAATATTTCAGATTCATATTTTGTATTCTAATTCTTAGCCAATAGGGGCGGCTCTTCTTTGGGTTGTCCACAAACCATGGTGAGAAGGCTTTTTGTCTACAGAGATCATTAGCTCGAGTAGAAGAGGAACTCCAGACAAATCTGCGGGTATTATTATTATTTTATTATATATTTCAGGTCCTTCAATGTACGCAGCGCTTTACACATATATTGTACGCAGGGGTGTATGTACCACAAGGCACTTACCTAGGGCGGCACTTTTCAGGGGGGCAGCACCTCCCCCTGGAAGAAGGGATGGAAGAAGGGACATGTGCACCATGGGAACCAGGTGGGATCCAAGATAGGCTGTGGGCCGTTTGATGGTGAATGTAGAGCCTGGCTCTCTCTCCCAGGGATGTCCAGAGCTGAGGATGAGTCTCTCTATTGCCGGGGGGAGGGGTAGCGGAAGGCTCTCCCAGGTAGGGTGCAGGGGTATTGTTGGTCAGTGTCATTCTCTCTCCGTGGGAGGGGGAAGGGGGAGTTGTGTTGGTTGGTGTCTATGTGGGCTTACGGTTTTTGTGTTGCCTAGGGCAACACAAAACCTAAATACACCCCCGATTGTACATTCACATCAGTCCCTGACCCTCAAGGGGCGTACAATCTAAGGTACCTGGCCCTCAAGAGGCGTACAATCTAAGGTACCTGGCCCTCAAGGGGCGTACAATCTAAGGTCCCTAACTCACATTCATATATACTAGGACCAACTTAGACAGGATCCAATTAACCTCCCAGCATGTCTTTGGAGGAAACTGGTGTACCTGCAGGAAACCCATGCAGGCACAGGGAGAACATGCAAACTCCAGGCAGGTGGTGCTGTGGTTGGGATTTGAACCAACGACCTGAGTACTGCCAGGCGGAAGTGCTAACCAGGGGCGGACTGACCATTTGGAGACAGAGTCAGTAGGGGGCCCCATGAGATGCCCCTGGTACATTTTTCATAGGCTTTTTTGAGTTTGGGCGAGGCCCCATGATCCCCTATTGCCCGTGGGCCCCATGAGTTGTCAGTCCGCCCCTGGTGCTAACTACTGACCCAAGGGCCCAGGGTCAGTAGGGGGCCCCATGAGATGCCCCTGGTACCTTTCATAGGCTTTTTCATAGGCTTTTTTGGGTGTGGTCAAGGACACGGGGGCCCCATAATCCCCTATTGCCTGGGGGCCCCATGAGTTGTCAGGCCGCCCCTGGTCTCCAATATAAAGTTTGTAAATAAACAGTTCAAAAAGTGAATAAAAACAGTTCAAAAAGTGACTCTTGTGCTCTTACTATTCTGGAACCGGTGTCTGGGCAGTAATATTGTAAGTAATGCGCACTCACCGGACGCGCATATAAAATGCGCCTTTTTATCAATCTACCAAGTGTCATCAAGGGGAGTCAGGAACTAGGTGGTCTTCCCTCTAAGGGATGGTCATCAGACTCCGCATTTCTGTAAGATATTGCACCGCTTCACCTTAGGGTTACGGGCTGTAAACGTCTTGACAATGTTGTGCACGGTGGACACAGGAACATTAAGATCTGTTAATTGATACCGGCAAGTTTAATTACAAATTACAGCAGCATCACAAACGTGGAATGCCATTATTTCTGACAATTTTGAGAAGGTGCCAATAATTTTGTCCGGTCCATATTTGGGGTTCTGCGTGGAATGGGTCCGATTTGGCTTGTTGTTTCTACACTTTTTTTGCGTCATTCCGATACAAACAAAAGAAACAAACACGAGAATGCCGAAACATTTTGCAACAATTTTCCGGGCGAATTGGTGCGTTATCCGACAGAAATGCAGGGGTGCCAATATTTTTAGGCTATGACTGTACATATATTAGGGCCAATCACGGGTGGACTAACAACTTATGGGGCCCCCGGGCAATAGGGGATCATGGGGGCTCCTGTATCCTTGCCCACACTCAAACCACACCCAAAAAAACATTTGTGTACCAGGGGCGGACTGACCATTTGGAAACTCGGGCACGGGTCAATAGGGGGCCCCATGAGATGCCCCTGGTGGCTTTTTTGAGTTTGGGCAAGGACACAGGTGCCCCATGATCCCCTATTGCCTGGGGGCCCCATGAGTTGTCAGTCCGCCCCTGTTGTGTATAGATATAAAAAACATGAGAAATACCCTTTTTCCCCCTTTTCTTATAAGTGATCACATTTCCTCTGTTCTCAGCTGGAAAGAGAGCCGGGGGAGGAGAAACCACAGTACACTGATCTTGCCAGTGAATGGCTGTGTCAGCAGAAGTTAATCTTTGGAGGAGAGCAGGCTGAGCTCCCAGCGCAGCTAGAGAAATGGCCACACTGTGCTGTCATATGCCTAGTGTAGTCAGTTTTTAATAGTAAAGCAGAGGGACTGGCAGGAGTTCTGGAAGATCTGGCATTTCTGCCAGTACTCTGCATGGCTGCAGAAGGACACATCAGCCTCAGTTTGGTGCCAGACGGCCTTTAAAAGGAGGCTCATCACTTCCTCTGGTTGTTGGATGATCTCTAGCTCCCCATTCCCTGTTCCTGGTTCCTGTAACTTTGACCCGTGATTTCCTGTTACCGACTCGGCTTGCTCCTGGACCTGTCTACTCTGCCTTACCCCTGACCTGACCTCGGCCTGGCTTACGGATACTCTCTATCTCTCTCGCTCCTCTGTGTATGACCTCGGCTATCCCATCTGACTACGTCTGCTCTGATTCCCACCCGGTACCTGACCTTGCCTTGAACCGACTACCCAGTAAACATCTAAATCCCAGAAGGGCTTGCATACCACGCACAGGGGCCTCCTGTCTGCAGACCTATCCCCGTACACCAGCTGTCCTTCTGAGTGGACCACCAACCAGAACTCCTACAGGCGACCTGTGCCACTTTGGGCCTGACTCCCGCTGTCCCACTCTCAGGGGAGTCTGGAATTTAGCCGCAAGGGAAGCCCTCTCTCTATTGGCCTCCATCACCAGGTACGTGATAGTCTGAAACTTATCCGCAAGGGAAGCCCTCTCTCCATTGGCCTCCATCACCAGGTACGTGATAGTCCGAAACTTATCCGCAAGGGAAGCCCTCTCTCCATTGGCCTTCATCACCAGGTACGTGATAGTCTGAAACTTATCCGCAAGGGAAGCCCTCTCTCCATTGGCCTCCATCACCAGGTACGTGATAGTCCGAAACTTATCCGCAAGGGAAGCCCTCTCTCCATTGGCCTCCATCACCAGGTACGTGATAGTCCGAAACTTATCCGCAAGGGAAGCCCTCTCTCCATTGGCCTCCATCACCAGGTACGTGATAGTCCGAAACTTATCCGCAAGGGAAGCCCTCTCTCCATTGGCCTCCATCACCAGGTACGTGATAGTCCGAAACTTATCCGCAAGGGAAGCCCTCTCTCCATTGGCCTCCATCACCAGGTACGTGATAGTCCGAAACCTATCCGCAAGGGAAGCCCTCTCTCCACTGGCCTCCATCACCAGGTACGTGATAATTCCTGCCTGCAGTGATGCTTAAAGTACTAGGAATGGGGAGAAGGAAGAGAGGAGCTGCTCATACTTCCATTCCCTTCACTGTGCACCAGAAGTGATGAGTGGAGGTCCTGCATAGGTTCCACACTGTTGGCTTGGCACTGATAGTCTTCTGAATACTCTTCCTCATTAAGCACAAGTAATGTCATGTGGGAGAGTGCCAACCTTCCCATACACAACAGTATTGGGCCCAGGGGTGGACTGACCATTTGGAAACTCGGGCACTGCCCGAGGGCCCGGGGTCAGTAGGGGGCGCCATGAGATGCCCCTGGTACCTTTTTCATAGGCTTTTTTGAGTTTGGGCAAGGACACAGGGGCCCCATGATCCCCTATTGCCCGGGGGCCCCATGAGTTGTCAGTCCGCCCATGATTGGGCCATTAAACATTGCCCCTTTCCCCATGTTACATCAAACATAAGGTAAGTAAAAGCTGCTGGTGGGGCCTCTATTAAAGAGAACCTGCCGCTTTGCCCTGCATGGGCAGAGGTTCATGTTAAGGACATCTGCTGGTGAAGGGTATGAAATCTTCTGGCTTCAAATAAATGTATTTTTAAGATGAATTGTTTTTAAGATTTGAGCTAGAGATGGAAATCTATGTTTTCCCATAATAACAATCAGGCCAAATATATATATAATTTCCTACAATGGTTGGCCAGCTGTTTTTCTATTCTTGTCTAGGTATGAAGTAGAGCCTCTTGTGCTGACCTCAGGGGGGATGCATTGCCGTAGGGTTTCTCAGGTGGGGTTCCATGGAATCCTAGGGTTCCTCCAGTGGTTGCTGGGGGTTCCTTGAGCGATTTCTGTCTCTCAGATTGGTTCCCACGGACACCGTTGGTCTTTCAGCTATCTGTAAGGGGATAATTCTTCCCAATGACCACAAGTGTAAGGATCGTTCTTCCCCCTGATCATCATGTGATGTATCATACGTTGTAGAGATAGTCATTTGTAGCCGGGATTTCCTGAGACCATAATGTTTTTTCTAGGGTTCCTTTGTTTAGAAAAGGTTATAAAGTCTGGTCTAGATGATTGCATGGATGGGTATGGATGGATATGGATGGGTATGGATGGATATGGATGGGTATGGATGGGTATGGATGGATATGGATGGGTATGGATGGGTATGGATGGATATGGATGGGTATGGATGGGTATGGATGGATATGGATGGATATGGATGGGTATGGATGGGTATGGATGGGTATGGATGGATATGGATGGGTATGGATGGGTATGGATGGATATGGATGGGTATGGATGGGTATGGATGGGTATGGATGGGTATGGATGGATATGGATGGATATGGATGGGTATGGATGGATATAGATGGGTATAGATGGGTATGGATGGGTATGGATGGATATGGATGGGTATAGATGGGTATGGATGGGTATGGATGGATATGGATGGGTATGGATGGGTATGGATGGATATGGATGGGTATGGATGGGTATGGATGGATATGGATGGGTATGGATGGATATGGATGGATATGGATGGGTATGGATGGGTATGGATGGATATGGATGGGTATGGATGGGTATGGATGGATATGGATGGGTATGGATGGGTATAGATGGATATGGATGGGTATGGATGGATATGGATGGGTATGGATGGATATGGATGGGTATAGATGGGTATAGATGGGTATGGATGGGTATGGATGGATATGGATGGGTATGGATGGATATGGATGGGTATGGATGGGTATGGATGGATATGGATGGATATGGATGGGTATGGATGGGTATGGATGGGTATGGATGGATATGGATGGATATGGATGGGTATGGATGGATATGGATGGGTATGGATGGATATGGATGGATATGGATGGGTATGGATGGGTATGGATGGGTATGGATGGATATGGATGGGTATGGATGGATATGGATGGATATGGATGGATATGGATGGATATGGATGGGTATAGATGGGTATAGATGGGTATGGATGGGTATAGATGGATATGGATGGATATGGATGGGTATGGATGGGTATGGATGGATATGGATGGGTATGGATGGATATGGATGGGTATGGATGGATATGGATGGGTATAGATGGATATGGATGGATATGGATGGGTATGGATGGGTATGGATGGATATGGATGGATATGGATGGGTATGGATGGGTATAGATGGATATGGATGGGTATGGATGGGTATGGATGGATATGGATGGGTATAGATGGATATGGATGGATATGGATGGGTATGGATGGGTATGGATGGATATGGATGGATATGGATGGGTATGGATGGGTATAGATGGATATGGATGGGTATGGATGGGTATGGATGGGTATGGATGGGTATGGATGAAGGAGTAGCTCTAGGTCTCAGCATCAAAGCAAGTATAGAAAAGCTGCAGTCAAACGCAATTGTAGAAAATGGACAAACTGTCTTTATTACCCAGAAATCATCTTTCTTCTTGTCACGTCAGATCTCTACCTCTCTCAGACGGCACAGATAGTTGTCGTTCATCTAAACCTTTCAATCCCGAGGCCTGCAGGAGTTAAAACAATAGATGGGAAATGGTGAGTTTGGTCAGAGAAATTCACATCTCAGGAGATTTAAGAGACATCAAACTACGTGAGGAATAGGAAGTATGGTGAGTCATATGGGGTCATAAAAACACAAATAACAAGTCTGAGCTTTGATCTTCACACAATAAGAATGTCTTTCGAAATCAGAAGATACGTTTCTAACAAATGTGTGAGCAAAACCGAGAACCACAAACCGAGCCTGAAAACCGCTGGGAATGGATGAAAAGCTGACCTGCTGTACATAGAACTGGGTGGAAGGTATATTGAGGGAAAGGCAGATGATTGTATCTGAACACAAATCGATTTCATTATGGATCAAGCAGTAAGGGGTTCAAATCTGCCAGTTTTCCATTTGTCTTCTGCGTCCCATTAGGGCAGTGTTTCTCAACTCCAGTCCTCATGGACCCCCAACAGGTCATGTTTTCAGGATTTCCCTCAGATGAAACAGCTGTAGTAATTACTAAGGCAGTGAAACTGATCAAATCACCTGTGCAAAATAATGGAAATCCTGAAAACATGACCTGTTGGGGGTCCATGAGGACTGGAGTTGAGAAGCACTGCATTAGGGAAATGTCTGTTTACTTTCTCTCTCGTAGGCACCACAGAAAGTTTGAGGAAATCTCTCTAAATCCCTTCAGTTTTCACTAGAACAATTCATTGAAAGATTTTCCTCTGTTCCTCTTCTGGTGACAACTCAAAATGTTGGGATTTTCCCTCACTTCCGGTTCCAGTGACAATGTTGATTAGGACCAATAGAGAGGATTAATCTATCCAGCAGAGGCACAGACCAATAAAAACCCGAGTTTCAGACCCTTTAGTCACTTCACTACCACAGGTCAGATCAAAGACACTATGTACAAAACTAATCTGAGCGGCTCTATACCTTGCGATCACTACGATCAAAATCATAAATGTAAACACTCTAGTGTTTACATTCGAGACTCCTCCCCTTCCTGAGGATTTCTCAATGAGGGTAAATGAATGACGGAATTGCAGGCAGTTGCAGATTCATAGTGAGGGCTTTTATTAGATTGTGAGATTGCCTTTATCAGTCTGAAAACAAATCAGATTACTTCAGCTACAATACTGCGTGGCAGAGTAATTGTCAATCAAACTATCACACCACTGAAAGCTGAGCAATGGCCTGGTAACCAAGGGGTGTATACAGGCTGGTACTCAAGTGTTTAAAGGGATATCATGGGTATTTTAGGATCTGATAGGTATTAATTAGAGATGAGCGAAGTATTCAAAAATTCGATTCGGCTGATTCGGCGAATTCGCGGAATAAATTCGATTCGAGTCGAATATATTCGCCGCGAATTTAACTTATAAAAAGGGTGTTTCTAGGCTTCAGAGAGCCTTTATATTAGTGCAGAACACTGTACCTTTAATTTAAATGCCCTTGGAGTCTGCTGGGGAAGAGAAATAATACTGTCAGTCAGTATGACATGCAGATGAGTGCCGTCCATCTTAGAATCACCGCACACTTCACTTATTTGGGCAGTCACGGGGCCAAAACCAGAGTGTGGAGCCACAGTGTGGCGGTGGAGGCAGCAGCAATGGGAGGCCATACAGCACCCTATGACAAAATGGAAACCACCAGCAGTGTGAGGAGACCTGAAAGTGGCACATGGCAGAGTGTGGCGATGGAGACAGCAGCAATGGGAGGCCGTACAGGGACCCATGAGACACTCTGGACCTGGCAGCAGCATGAGGAGGCGGTACAGGGGCCCATGACAGATTACGGGCCTGGCAGCAGCATGAGGAGGCGGTACAGGGGCCCATGACAGATTACGGGCCTGGCAGCAGCAATGGGAGGCCCGTAATCTGCCAGCACCCTATGACAAAATGGATCCCACCAGCAGTGTGTGAGGAGACCTGAAAGTGGCACATGGCAGAGTGTGACGATGGAGACAGCAGCAATGGGAGGCCGTACAGGGACCCATGAGACACTCTGGACCTGGCAGCAGCAAGAGGAGGCGGTACGGGGGCCCATGGCAGATTACGGGCCTGGCAGCAGCAATGGGAGGCCCGTAATCTGCCAGCACCCTATGACAAAATGGAACCCACCAGCAGTGTGAGGAGACCTGAAAGTGGCACATGGCAGAGTGTGGCGATGGAGACAGCAGCAATGGGAGGCCGTACAGGGACCCATGAGACACTCTGGACCTGGCAGCAGCAAGAGGAGGCGGTACGGGGGCCCATGGCAGATTACGGGCCTGGCAGCAGCATGAGGAGTCGGTACGGGGGCCCATGGCAGATTACGGGCCTGGCAGATGACGACGAGGCTGCCAAGTGCGATCAGCCTCATCATCATCAATTAGGGTCTCCGCCTCACTACTAGCCCCCTCGGTTGCGTGTGGGTCAGGAGACAGACCTGTCTCTAGACCGGCTACCGAGCCACTCTCCTCGCCAGTACTTCTTCGCCTGGCTGCTGAAGAGGCGGATGTCTCCCCCCGTTCCTGACCGCCCTCTGTTAGCTCTTCCTCACTGTACAGTGGGGCTGGGCCCACAGCATGCGATACTTCGCTTGGTGAGGGAACACCAAAGGACAGGGGCAGGTAGAGGACACGTGATTTCAGTGGGCTTGCTGATCGTTGCTGATCGTTGTAAGCACCCCTGTCAGTGGGAAATGGTTTGTCTTAACCCTCTAACTGCTGCAAGTGCCGAACAGCTTGTTGTAATGCCTTCCCCTGACATTCACTCTGAATTGATTGGTATTATTTACTGCCCATCACTTATGGAACACCCTGCCGTGATCCTGCTTGCAGGATGTTAAAAGCCCACAAGATGGCAGCGTCCTGAAGCCCAATTGTTCAGGCCCCGTTGCAAAGCTTTGTGGGATTTGTAGGCTGACTGCAGGAATTTGCTGTGTGACAAAAGGCCTAACGAACTAGATATCCCAGAGGAGCTGGCGTGTGGGTGGAGGCAGATAAATACAGAGGCACAGAAACCCAGGGCAGGAAGTGAGGGGTGAGAGCTGGAGAACATGTGTGGGAGAGAAGACCGTGTGGGATGCCAGAGGACAGGGGCAGGCTAGGCCTCAGAGAGAGAGAAGGAGAAGCTGCTGACCACTGATGAGTCTGGTGAACTGTCCCGCGGGTCAGTGGTCCAGAGTGCCGTTGTCCAGAGGGAACGCTGAAGGAGGTTTTCTATCCGGTTCTGCATCCAATCACCTTTGTAGTTTGTCTTATCCATAATAATGCCGGAATCTGTAAGAGAGGAATGTCTGTGATGGCGGACATATTTTTGAAGACTCTACAAAATGTCAGCCGCTCTCTCAGGACACAAAACATTTCCATCTGCCGTGACCGCCATTTTCTTGAAGATAAACAATATTTCCAATACAAAATGGCAGCAGACTGGGCATACGCTGTACCTCATAGAGTTACTAAGCTGCCATCTGCTGGCCGTTCCTGGAAGCGCTCATTGATTTTCTATACCAGAGAATTAAAGCTACTTTGTCGCCGCCCTGTGGAAAGATCTGTTAGTACACAAAATGACATTACTGCACTGCCATCTGCTGGATGATCCTGGAAGAGCTCACAATTATTTTCCTATAAATAGAATATAACTGGTACTCTGTTGCTGCCTTGTGGATGGATGTGGTAGTACTTTGTATTTCTAAGCACAGAACAAGAATGGACTTCGTTGCCATCTGCTGGCTGAGCCTGGAATGACTCCCACCAGAGGTCTGATAGAATATTATTCCTCCCGGAAGTAGTAATCTGCACAATTTCCTTACTTTCTACAGTGGAAACAGAACTGATATGTGGAGGAGGCTGATCCTTGGGTTCTGTCTACTGCGACCGCCATCTTGTTGAAGACCGTCCATATTTTCTCCCTTCATGGATGGAGCCTCGTGCATGCGCAGTATAGTATTCTCCTTGGCAGTATGTCCAGTCACACATATCTATCAGGCAGCCATTGTGTTGAGGATAATACATAAAATGATATAATCAGAATCCCCTTCCTGTGTAGTTCAGCCCCGCCCCTCCCACCGGTTGGCTGGTCTCTAGTCTTTGATTTATCGTTCGGTTTATAGTTACCTAATAAATAATGGATGGATATAGATCGCCAAATCAGGGGGCGGGGATACATGATCTCAATTAAACTCCAGCCAATAAGGAGATAGGGGCGGAGCCTCACAACCACACGCCCTGGAACGGAATTGTAAGAAAATATTGTCTTTGATGGCAGCCATGTTATTTAAGATCAGGCCATTTTCTCCTCTCCATAATGGCAGCTGATCTGCGTAAGTGCAGTACATAGAACAGAAATGTCCGCCACGGCCGTTGTTTTCTTGAGGATTTGGTAATTATTTCCCATAAACAATGGCAGCAGACTGGCCATGCATCGTATATGTCCTGCAATGTGCCGCCATCTACTGGCTGAACCTCGAAGAGCTCACCTTGATTTTTCTATAGACAGACTAATACTGGTACTTTCCCGCCACCTTGTGGATGGATGTGGTAACACTTCATATTTCTAAGCACACGATATGACAGGACTCCGCTGCGATCTGCTAGCTGAGCCTGGGGTGACTCCCACCGAATGTCTGACACAGAATATTATTCCTCCCAAAACACATGTGTAGGGAAGGAGCAAGAGGCTACACAGATTCAGGATTTTCTACAGGAGAATAAGAACTGGATATGGAAAGGAAGCTGTTCTTCGGGATATCTTTTCATGGCTCTCCTTTCCAAGATGGCGGAACAGACATGCGCACAAGTATGTATAGTAGAATATGTATAGTATGTTTAGTACTCGCTAGTTGTATGTCCATTCACACATCTTTCAGTCCGCCATTGTGTTGAGGTTAATACAGATAATTATATAATGTATATCATTGTATAGTAACACATGAAGAGTCATACCAGGATCATCCACAAGGTGGAAGCCGAGTGTCGGTATTATTATGTGTATAGAAACACAGGGGGGTCATACCAGGATCATCCATAAGGTGGCAGCCGAGTGTCGGTATTATTATGTGTATAGAAACACAGGGGGGTCATACCAGGATCATCCACAAGGTGGCAGCCAAGTGTCGGTATTATTATGTGTATAGAAACACAGGAGGGTCATACCAGGATCATCCACAAGGAGACAGCAGAGTGTCTGTAATATATGTATAGTAAAATAGGGGGGTCATACCAGGATCATCCACAATGAGGCAGCAGAGTGTCTATAATATTATGGATGTCATACCAGGATCATCCACGAGGAGGCAGCAGAGTGTCGGTGATATTATGGGTGTCATACCAGGATCATCCACAAGAGGGGGCAGAGTGTCGGTGATATTATGGGTGTCATACCAGGATCATCCACAAGGAGGCAGCAGAGTGTTGGTCATATTATAGGTGTCATACCAGGATCATCCACAAGGAGGCAGCAGAGTGTCTGTAATATTATGGGTGTCATACCAGGATCATCCACGAGGAGGCAGCAGAGTGTCGGTGATATTATGGGTGTCATACCAGGATCATCCACAAGGGGGGGCAGAGTGTCGATGATATTATGGGTGTCATACCAGGATCATCCACAGGGAGGCAGCAGTGTGTCGGTAATATTATGGGTGTCATACCAGTATCATCCACGAGGAGGCAGCAGAGTGTCGGTGCTATTATGGGTGTCATACCAGGATAATCCACAAAGAGGCAGCAGTGTGTCAGTCAAATTATGGGTGTCATACCAGGATCATCCACAAGGAGGCAGCAGAGTGTCGGTCATATTATAGGTGTCATACCAGGATCATCCACAAGGTGGCAGCCGAGTGTCTGTATTATTATTTGTATAGTAACACAGGGGGGTCATACCAGGATCATCCACAAGGAGACAGCAGAGTGTCTGTAATATTATGGGTGTCATACCAGGATCATCCACGAGGAGGCAGCAGAGTGTCTGTAATATTATGGGTGTCATACCAGGATCATCCACGAGGAGGCAGCAGAGTGTCGGTGATATTATGGGTGTCATACCAGGATCATCCACAAGGGGGGGAAGTGTCGGTGATATTATGGGTGTCACACCAGGATCATCCACAAGGAGGCAGCAGAGTGTTGGTCATATTATAGGTGTCATAGCAGGATCATCCACAAGGAGGCAGCAGAGTGTCTGTAATATTATGGGTGTTATACCAGGATCATCCACAAAGAGGCAGCAGTGTGTCAGTCATTTTATGGGTGTCATACCAGGATCATCCACAATGAGGCAGCAGAGTGTCAGTCATTTTATGGGTGTCATACCAAAATAATCCACGAGGAGGCAGCAGAGTGTCGGTGATATTATGGGTGTCCTACCAGGATCATCCACAAGGAGGCAGCAGAGTGTCGGTGATATTATGGGTGTCATACCAGGATAATCTACAAGGAGGCAAAAGAGTGCTGGTCACATTATGGGTGTCATACCAGGATCATCCACAGGGAGGCAGCAGAGTGTCGGTAATATTATGGGTGTCATACCAGTATCATCCACAAGGAGGCAGCAGTGTGTCGGTCATATTATGGGAGTCATACAAGAATAATCCACGAGGAGGCAGCAGAGTGTCGTAATATTATGGGTGTCATACCAGGATCATCCACGAGGAGGCAGCAGAGCGTCAGTAATATTATGGGTGTCATACCAGGATCATCCACGAGGAGGCAGCAGAGCGTCGGTGATAATATGTGTGTCATACCAGGATCATCCACGAGGAGGCAGCAGAGCATCAGTAATATTATGGGTGTCATAACAGGATCATCCAGGAGGAGGCAGCAGAGCGTCGGTGATAATATGGGTGTCATACCAGGATCATCCACAAGGAGGCAGCAGAGTGTAGGTGAAAATATGGGTGTCATACCAGGATCATCCACAAGGAGGCAGCAGAGTGTCGGTGAAAATATGGGTGTCATACCAGGATCATCCAGGAGGAAGCAGCAGAGTGTCGGTCATATTATGGGTGTCATACCAGGATCATCCACAAGGAGACAGCAGTGTGTCGGTCATATTACGGGTGTCATACCAGGATCATCCACGAGGAGGCAGCAGTGCAGGTCACATTATGGGTGTCATACCAGGATCATCCACGAGGAGGCAGCCGAGTGTCGGTCACATTACGGGTGTCATACCAGGATTATCCACAAGGTGGCAGCAGAGTATCGGTCACATTATGGGTGTCATATCAGGATCATCCACAAGGAGACAGCAGAGTGTCGGTCACATTACGGGTGTCATACCAGGATTATGCACAAGGTGGCAGCAGAGTATCGGTCACATTATGGGTGTCATATCAGGATCATCCACAAGGAGACAGCAGTGTGTCGGTCATATTATGGGTGTCATACCAGGATCATCCACAAGGGGGCAGCAGAGTATCGGTCACATTATGGGTGTCATACCAGGATCATCCTCAAGGAGGCAGCAGAGTTTCGGTAATATTATGGGTGTCATACCAGGCTCATCCACAAGGAGGCAGCAGAGTGTCGGTCACATTATAGGTGTTATACCAGGATCACCCACAAGGAGGCAGCAGTGTGTCTGTAATATTACGGATGTCATACCAGGATCATCCACGAGGAGGCAGCAGTGTCGGTCATATTACGGGTGTCATACCAGGATCATCCACAAGGTGGCAGCAGAGTGTCGGTCACATTGTGGGTGTCATACCAGAATAATCCACGAGGAGGCAGCAGAGTGTCGTAATATTATGGGTGTCATACCAGGATCATCCACAAGGAGGCAGCAGAGCGTCAGTAATATTATGGGTGTCATACCAGGATCATCCACGAGGAGGCAGCAGAGTGTCGGTCATATTATGGGTGTTATACCAGGATCATCCACAAGGAGGCAGCAGAGTGTCGTAATATTATGGGTGTCATATCAGGATCATCCACGAGGAGGCAGCAGAGCGTCAGTAATATTATGGGTGTCATACCAGGATCATCCAGGAGGAGGCAGCCGAGTGTCAGTAATATTATGGGTGTCATACCAGGATCATCCAGGAGGAGGCAGCCGAGTGTCGGTGATAATATGGGTGTCATACCAGGATCATCCACGAGGAGGCAGCAGAGTGTAGGTGAAAATATGGGTGTCATACCAGGATCATCCACAAGGAGGCAGCAGAGTGTCGGTGAAAATATGGGTGTCATACCAGGATCATCCAGGAGGAAGCAGCAGAGTGTCGGTCATATTATGGGTGTCATACCAGGATCACCCACAAGGTGGCAGCCGAGTGTCGGTGATATTATGGGTGTCATACCAGGATCATCCACAAGGTGGCAGCAGAGTGTTGGTGATATTATGGGTGTCATACCAGGATCATCCACGAGGAGGCAGCCGAGTGTTGGTGATATTATGGGTGTCATACCAGGATCATCCACAAGGTGGCAGCAGAGTGTCGGTCACATTATGGGTGTCATACCAGGATCATCCACAAGGAGACAGCAGTGTGTCGGTCATATTACGGGTGTCATACCAGGATCATCCACGAGGAGGCAGCAGTGCAGGTCACATTATGGGTGTCATACCAGGATCATCCACGAGGAGGCAGCCGAGTGTCGGTCACATTATGGGTGTCATACCAGGATTATCCACAAGGTGGCAGCAGAGTACCGGTCACATTATGGGTGTCATATCAGGATCATCCACAAGGAGACAGCAGAGTGTCGGTCACATTACGGGTGTCATACCAGGATTATCCACGAGGAGGCAGCAGAGTGTCGGTCACATTATGGGTGTCATACCAGGATCATCCACGAGGTGGCAGCAGAGTGTCGGTCACATTATGGGTGTCATACCAGGATCATCCACGAGGTGGCAGCAGAGTGTCGGTCACATTATGGGTGTCATACCAGGATCATCCACAAGGAGGCAGCAGAGTGTCGGTCACATTATGGGTGTCATACCAGGATCATCCACAAGGAGGCAGCAGTGTGTCGGTCACATTGTGGGTGTCATACCAGGATCATCCACAAGGAGGCAGCAGTGTGTCGGTCACATTGTGGGTGTCATACCAGGATCATCCACGAGGAGGCAGCAGAGTGTCGGTCACATTGTGGGTGTCATACCAGGATCATCCACAAGGAGGCAGCAGTGTGTCGGTCACATTGTGGGTGTCATACCAGGATCATCCACGAGGAGGCAGCAGAGTGTCGGTCACATTATGGGTGTCATACCAGGATCATCCACAAGGTGGCAGCAGAGTATCGGTCACATTATGGGTGTCATACCAGGATCATCCACGAGGAGGCAGCAGTGTGTCGGTCACATTGTGGGTGTCATACCAGGATCATCCACAAGGAGGCAGCAGTGTGTCGGTCACATTATGGGTGTCATACGAGGATCATCCACGAGGTGGCAGCCGAGTGTTGGTCATATTATGGGTGTCATACCAGGATCATCCACGAGGAGGCAGCAGAGTGTCGGTCACATTGTGGGTGTCATACCAGGATCATCCACGAGGAGGCAGCCGAGTGTTGGTCATATTATGGGTGTCATACCAGGATCATCCACGAGGAGGCAGCAGAGTGTCGGTCACATTGTGGGTGTCATACCAGGATCATCCACGAGGAGGCAATGCGGTTTTATTTTAATTAATCTTAGGAGTCATACTAATTGTGGCCACAGGGCGGCAGTACTGATTATTGATAGTATTACTACGCATGCCCATGCCGCCATTTTGGTCTTCAGGAAGATGGCGGCTACAGCGGACAGGTCTCAGCGCACAGGTCACAGGGGACAAATCTTCAGGTTTTATTTCTTTATATAACATGCAGAACGAGGATCTCCTCAGCAATCGGTGATGGTGTCATCACATTCCCGCTATTCCCATCTCCGGGGTCGCGGTGTGAAGGATCGCATCTGTTTCCCCAAAGAAAAATGGCGTCCCAGTTCAAAACATATTAATCATCCAATAGGTATGGTGAGGGGCGGAGCCTAGTAACATTTCCCGCGCTTGTCATTGTAAATACAGTTTCTGTCAGTTTCGCTCAGCCCTCCATCATCCAATCACCTCCCTGGATTGTCTTCTCCATAATCATGCCGAAACCTGAGAGAATCTGGAAGAGAGGAATGTCTGTGATGGCGGCCATATTTCTGAAGGCTGTTCAAAATATCCGGTGATAACAGACACATCCACAGGGCGGCGACAAAGTACCTGTAATATAGAGAATCAAGCTGAGCGCTTCCAGGAGCGGCCAGCAGATGGCAGCTAAGTATGACGTACAGCGCATGCCCAGTCTGACGCCATTTTATAGTAGATATTTGTATCATCATTCGAGAAAATGGCGGTCACGGCAGACGGAAATGTTTTGTGTCCTGGGAGAGCAGCTGCCACTGTGTTGAGTCTTCAATAACATGTCCGATATCACAGACACTTTTTCATATTTTCTCTCCAGATTGCGGCATTATTTTGGATAAAACAAACCAGGGCCGTGATTGGATGCGGAAGGAGAGCTGAGCGAACTTGACAGAAAATGTATTTACAATAATAAGCACCGGAAAACATTTCCAGCTGCCGTAACCGCCATTTGCTCGAAGATATAATATATTTCCACAATAAAATGGTGTCGGATGGGGCATGCGCTTTACGTCATTCAGATACTTAGCTGCCATCTGCTGGCCGTTCCTGGAAGCGCTCTGCTTGAGTTTCTACATGACAGGTACTTCGTCGCCCCCTGTGGATGTGTCTGGTAGCACACGACATGACAGGACTGCGCTGCCACCTGCTGGCTGAGCCCGGAATGACTCCCAGCGGAGGTCTGACAGAATTATTCCTCCCGATACAATCGGCCGGGAAAGAGGAATTCCTGCAGTTTCATCATTTCTACAATACAAACAGAACTGATGTGTGGAGGAAGTTGTTCCTCACTGTCTGTCTTCAGTGGCCGCCATCTTATTGAAGACCATAAATTGCTATGTACCTGTCAATGATGGAGGCCCGGGCATGCGCAGTAGTATGTATGGTGGTACATGTATTAGTTTGTATACTATATCTTTATTTGTATGTCTTGTCAGACCGCCATCGTACTGAGAATGATAGAGAACTCCATCATTCCCTTCATGTCCGCCGGGTTGTGCGGCTCCGCCCCCTATCTTCCGATTGGCTCATCTCTAGCCTATGATAGATTGCTATAGGTGGGGGACACTAATTAGAAAGCAGCCAACCAGAAGGTAGGGGCGGTACACCGGTAATCATACAAGGTGACGTCATCTCCTTCTGCCCCACCCCCGGAAGTCGTTTTATAAAGCGGGCGGGAAAGTGATAATGGCGGGAGTGTCGTGTTCTCTGGGTGTGGCTGAGGAGGATGGAGCCTGAGGTAAAAATGTCTGCTATGAAACCTCCATATTGTAAAGTCCTTGTACTCCCCCCCCCCCCCCCGCCATACCCTGTACCCCCCCCAACACTGTACCCCCCTCACCCCCCCATACCCTATACCCCCTCTCCTCCCCCCCTCCACAGTCTTCGCCCCCCCCCCCTCCACAGTCTTCGCCCCCCCCCCCTCCACAGTCTTCGCCCCCCCCCCCCTCCACAGTCTTCGCCCCCCCCCCCCTCCACAGTCTTCGCCCCCCCCCTCCACAGTCTTTGCCCCCCCCCCTCCACAGTCTTCGCCCCCCCCCCCTCCAGTCTTCGCCCCCCCCCCTCCACAGTCTTCGCCCCCCCCCCCTCCACAGTCTTTGCCCCCCCCCCCTCCACAGTCTTCGCCCCCCCCCCTCCACAGTCTTCGCCCCCCCCCCTCCACAGTCTTCGCCCCCCCCCCTCCACAGTCTTCGCCCCCCCCCCTCCACAGTCTTCGCCCCCCCCCCCCTCCACAGTCTTCGCCCCCCCCCCCCTCCACAGTCTTCGCCCCCCCCCCCCTCCACAGTCTTCGCCCCCCCCCCTCCACAGTCTTCGCCCCCCCCCCCTCCACAGTCTTCGCCCCCCCCCTCCACAGTCTTCGCCCCCCCCCCTCCACAGTCTTCGCCCCCCCCCCCCCTCCACAGTCTTCGCCCCCCCCCCCCCTCCACAGTCTTCGCCCCCCCCCCCCCCTCCACAGTCTTCGCCCCCCCCCCCCTCCACAGTCTTCGCCCCCCCCCCCTCCACAGTCTTCGCCCCCCCCCCCCTCTCCACAGTCTTCGCCCCCCCCCCCCTCTCCACAGTCTTCGCCCCCCCCCCCCCCTCTCCACAGTCTTCGCCCCCCCCCCCCTCTCCACAGTCTTCGCCCCCCCCCCCCTCTCCACAGTCTTCGCCCCCCCCCCCTCTCCACAGTCTTCGCCCCCCCCCCCTCTCCACAGTCTTCGCCCCCCCCCCCCTCTCCACAGTCTTCGCCCCCCCCCCCCCCCTCTCCACAGTCTTCGCCCCCCCCCCCCTCTCCACAGTCTTCGCCCCCCCCCCCCTCTCCACAGTCTTCGCCCCCCCCCCCCCCTCCACAGTCTTCGCCCCCCCCCCCTCCACAGTCTTCGCCCCCCCCCCCTCCACAGTCTTCGCCCCCCCCCCCCACGCATTGTACCCCCCACGCCCACTTCCATGCATTGTACCCCCCACCTCCCTCCATGCCCTGTGCCCCCCCCTCCATACATTGTATCCCTCCTCACCCCCCCCCCCCCCCCCCAATGTATCCTCACGATGGGATTATGTACAGGCATGGAATAAGTTGTACTGGGGTCCTGGCGTGGGCCCTCTGGTACTATGGGGGGTTTTCAGGAAGTGAAGTTAGATCTCACAATCTGCATTGTTTGGGTTGGATGGTCTGGAGATATGGAGGCGGTCCTTGGGGATGATATCCAGGAGGCGGTCCTTGGGGATGATATCCAGGAGGCGGTCCTTGGGGATGATATCCAGGAGGCGGTCCTTGGGGATGATATCCAGGAGGCGGTCCTTGGGGATGATATCCAGGAGGCGGTCCTTGGGGATGATATCCAGGAGGCGGTCCTTGGGGATGATATCCAGGAGGCGGTCCTTGGGGATGATATCCAGGAGGCGGTCCTTGGGGATGATATCCAGGAGGCGGTCCTTGGGGATGATATCCAGGAGGCAGTAATTCCGCACACTGTGTTCAGCCTCTGTCATGTCAGGTTACTCCGTGTCTTCTGATGGTTCTCTCTGACCCGGAATATTGTCCCCTTTCAGCTGGTCTGAGGACAGAAGAGAGAAGCTGTGATCTGCCAGATGTCAGAGACGTCCCGTCATCTACAGAGCACTTCTCCTGGTAGGACGATGGGAAGAAGTGATGGAGCAGCGAGGACACCCGGAGACTTGAGGTAGGATGACTTCACAAGCACATGTCAGATACCAACCTCCTCGCTGCTGATCTTTGTGAACTATAACATGGGACTGAGCAGCGGCTGGGATTTACACTCACGGTCACCCAGATACCAGCCTCTTCATTACCGCTCAGCAGCTGAGACACTGTGATAGGCCGGAATTCGGGGGGGTTGGGGCTCCATGACGCTGAGTAAAGCATTTGGAAAGGCTGTTTTACAAAAAAGTAACAAATATACTTGCCTGCTCTGTGTAATAGTATTGCACAGAGCAGCCCCGAATGTCCTCTTCTGGAGTCCCCAGTCAGCATTCTAGGCTCTTCCTCTTTGTTTGACCCCAGTAGCAAGCCACTTACTGTGCGGCACCACTGCAGCTCATTCCTGAGCCATGCAGGGGGTGTCTATTGACACATACAGTGTAGCTTGGCCCCCCTTTGTTGGCTGGATTTGATTGGCAGCAGGAGCCGATGGCGCACACTCCTGTCTCTGTGAGCAGAGAGAGCAGAAAAGTGCTGTAAAGGGTCATAGACCTCGGGTAGGTATAAGGGGAGGCAGAACGATGACTACAATGTTTTACATTCATGCAGAGAATACAAAGTATAAAATGTTCAGTCTTTAGGATCACCTGAACCCTTCGCCAATGTCTGAGCTGCAGCACAATCCTGAGTATGAGAGGATGGGATCCCATTGTGTGCTGAGGAAACCGGGCCCAAGTCTTCCCTGCTTTATGTGAGCAAACAGGACTGAGCAGCAACTTAGATGTTGGTCCCCCTTTACTCTGCACATGTACAATGAACACACACACCGGACTGAGCAGCAACTTAGATGTTGGTCCCCCTTTACTCTGCACATGTACAATGAACACACACACCGGACTGAGCAGCAACTTAGATGTTGGTCCCCCTTTACTCTGCACATGTACAACGAACACACACACCAGACTGAGCAGCACCTTAGATGTTGGGCCCCCTTTACTCTGCACATGTACAATGAACACACACACTGGACTGAGCAGCAACTTAGATGTTGGTCCCCCTTTACTCTGCACATGTACAATGAACACACACACCGGACTGAGCAGCACCTTAGATGTTGGTCCCCCTTTACTCTGCACATGTACAATGAACACACACACTGGACTGAGCAGCAACTTAGATGTTGGTCCCCCTTTACTCTGCACATGTACAATGAACACACACACTGGACTGAGCAGCAACTTAGATGTTGGTCCCCCTTTACTCTGCACATGTACAATGAACACACACACCGGACTGAGCAGCACCTTAGATGTTGGTCCCCCTTTACTCTGCACATGTACAATGAACACACACACTGGACTGAGCAGCAACTTAGATGTTGGGCCCCCTTTACTCTGCACATGTACAATGAACACACACACCGGACTGAGCAGCAACTTAGATGTTGAGCCCCCTTTACTCTGCACATGTACAATGAACACACACACCGGACTGAGCTGCACCTTAGATGTTGGTCCCCCTTTACTCTGCACATGTACAACGAACACACACACCGGACTGAGCAGCACCTTAGATGTTGGTCCCCCTTTACTCTGCACATGTACAACGAACACACACACCGGACTGAGCAGCACCTTAGATGTTGGTCCCCCTGTACTCTGCACATGTACTGTGGAATTCCGGCCTCTTTATGCTGCACAGTCCTGTGTGTTCAGAGACCTTGGTCCGGCCTTACTCTGCCACATGCACACATCAGAACAGCTGCTTCCTTGTTGCTGCGCAGTCCTGTTTGTTCAGACACAGCAGCAAAGAGGGGCTGTCATTCCGTTGTGTAAAGCCAGGCCAATGTCTGCGCTGGTGCACATTGTTTGCTTAGGGTCAGGATATGTGCTTTTTATGTGTGTGCCCTTTGTTGGCTTGTGGTTTCGATTGCTGTTGTCTTCTATTGGTTATTACATTTTTTCATAATGTTTTAAGGGTCCAGAAGTTGGGATAGGGTGGCATCATAGTGTCAGTAATACTGTGTATAGTAACACAGGGGAGTCATACCAGGATCATCCACAAGGAGGCAGTAGTGTGACCGTGATATATGTATAGTAACACAGGACAGTCCTACCAGGATCATCCACAAGGAGGCAGTAGTGTGACCGTGATATATGTATAGTAACACAGGACAGTCCTACCAGGATCATCCACAAGGAGGCAGTAGTGTCATTGTGACGAGATCAGAAATATGATTTTATTTGGGATTTGTTGAATTTTTGTCTCTGTCAGCTGGTCTGCTTCGTTAAAATTTGGAGTTCCTGTGCCCCGAAGGGGGTGGGAGATGAGATTGATCTCAGCAGGGAGCGCAGACAGAATGGTGTCCTGTGGCTGTGAAAAGCCAGATGTGTCGGCACCGGGGGGGGGCTTGTGCAGAGCTTGAGTAATGATGGACAGAGCAGCTCATGGCTGCAGGCTTCGCTAGAAGATGCATTGAACTGTGCTTTGTGTACTGCTGGGACTTGTGGTTCTACATTGCCTGTGTGGTCTTGAAGCTGCGGCCAAGACGCAGCCCTCTAAGAAGATAGACAACATCTACTCACGGGTCTTCAGACTTCCTTTGCTGGGGCCACTGCTAGCTGGTGAGTCCCTGATTTGCTACCCTGTGCCCGAGGACTCAACCCTCTGCTCTGCCTGCTGGGTGCCACCTCGTGCTGAGGATCCAACCTGGACTTAATCCTTGCCCACCCGAGTTCTGTTGTGTGCCACCCCCTGTGCTGAGGATCCAACCTGGACTTAATCCTTGCCTGCCATTGCAGGTCTCACACCGGGAGCAGGGACGGGGACCGGGACCCTGCACAGGAGCCGTGATAGGAGCAGAGGCGGGGTTTACAGGCATTGAGACTGGCCCTGGCACCGGAACTGAAACCGGGTCAGGAGCACGGACTGCAGCCACACTAGAAGCTGGGCCCACACCGCCACTCCCTCTTTGCTAGATACATCTCTGCCACAGATGCCAGCCAGGTCTCCCTGCAAAAACAAAATGTCAGCTTCAACCCGGCTGAGAACATCAAAGGCCATATAACCACCCGCCGTAGATCGAATGCTTGCGACATTAATGGTCGCAAGCCGAATTGGAGCGGGTACCGCCATCTTTAATAATTGAAGTGGTCGTACTTTACTCCATGTAACTCAAGTCCTCCTCTGAATCAGAGGAGGCCAAGACCTCATACTTGTTTGAGAGGGGCAGGGTACCTTCCCCCGTCACCCCTCCCAAAGGAGAAACACCTGTAGCTCCCTTTTTAATTTTGAGGGACTTCCTTTTTCTTTCTTTCCCACTCACCCTTCCCTTTTGCAGCCTCCCCCGCACTCTCAACGACCGAGGGACTGCTATTGGTACCCATGGGCCCACCCCTAGGGTGTTTTTGAGCCCCCTGCCTGAGGTCCCAAGGTCCTGACCCTTTGCCTGTTCCTGCACCTGCTCGAGGGACTACCCCTCGAGGATCAGGAGGCTTAGCCTCCAGCGTCCCCCCCACCTCTCCCCACCCTCCCTGGGGGAAGGGATGTTTTCCGGGGAGAGGGGGGTAACAAGGGCTGCGGAAGAGGGGGGGATGTGGGGGGGAGGGGAGAGGGTGGGTGATGGGGGGAGAGGGAGGAAGGAACAGGGAGGCTTGTGGAGAGGCAGAGGAGGGGGGAAATTCTGTGCCGCTATCCAGAGCCAATTTCCCCACCTCATCTCTTTTGGACCGTCTTGGGGCCGGAACCAGGATTTCTTTGACTGGCCCCTGCACCCCCTGCTGGCCTTTTACCAGCTGCTCCACACCACCATCCTGCGATCCTGCCACCACCTGTTTCCTCCTCTCCAGGCACCTCAACTGGGACGGGGTTTTCCTCTTCACTGCCGGGTCTGCCCCCCGCAGAGGTTGCCTCTACCGCACTCGCTGGGGCCTCACCCGCCTGCCCACTTGATGACCCTGAGGTGTACCCCCTAAAGGCCCTAGGGCATCTACTGAAGGGGTGGCCCATCTCCCTGCATAGGTTGCAACAGATCAGGTGGCAACTCTCCGCCTGGTGTCCCACTCCATTACACCTAATGCACTGTGCCATGGTGCAATCTGCACTGAAGTGCGTGGGGCTCCCACATTTAAAACAGAGGCGGGGCTGCCCAGGGTAAAACACCAGGATCCTGTCCCGGCCAATAAACGCGCTAGGTGGCATGTGCACCACCGTGTGCCCCCCTCCTGTCAATTTTCACCCTGGCAGTCCATGCCCCAGTCCAAATCCCCTTCTCGTCCCGGCTCTTCACCAAAGGTGACTGTAACTTGCCATACCTCCCCAACCAGGTAGCAATATCTTCCGGAGGAAGGGACTCCGAACGAGTGTTTATTTCCTCCTGACGAGATAGGGCTATCACCCTAAAGTCCTTCCACTTCCCCCGGCCTCTTACCACCTCATAACGAGAGAAAATCCACTCCATCACCACTGGGGTGATGAAGCTTACATCGAACTCGGTGGTGTTGTGGGGATGAATCACAGCAAAGATCTCCGCCACCCTGAAGCCCAGTCCCAGGACCATGTCCACCACCTGGCCCCTACTGGGGCACTGACCCAACCCCTGAAACCTTAGTTGGATAACATTCCTCCTCTTACGTTCAGGGCCTCCTATCCCCCTGGACCAAACACTCCCACCATGGCCCTGCCCCCCCCCCCCCCCCCCCCCAGGATCTCTCGGAAGGCCTGGGCGCCATGCTGGCCGTAGAAGTGGTCCAACCTCACCTGCATGCCAGCCACCTTGGCAAAGGTTTTTTCCCTCCTTCAGTGCCGACAGCAGGCTGACTTCTTGTGACATACCTAGTGTCCTGGGGGGTTCCACCAGTAGGCTGGCTTCCTGTGACCCGCCTGGAAGCCTTGGGGGGTTCCACCACCCCTGCCTCAGCAGCCATTACTGGTGCCTGGCTGGGCACGATCCCCAATATCTCTGCCCTCCTGTCCCTCCGTACACTACCCAAGGGATCCGCCAACTCTGCAAGGACCCCCGCATTATCCACCAGGGTCTCCCACTCAACAGGCCACACAGGGGCAGGCGCCTCACCCGTGTCCGTGGGATCCACCACAACCCCTACTACCTCCCGCTGGGGTTCCTCTAGCTGTTTAATAAAGGACAGGGCTGGACAATCCTCCTGGAGGGGCCCTATAGCACAGTTCCTCCACACACTCTGTACCTGAGCCCCTGGCAGGCTCTCCTTACTTCAGGTTACCCCTCACATACAGCCTGTCGTGGAAAGTGAGCCAGGCCTGGTCCCTAAATTTCAAGGGAATCCATTCCAAATGAATCAACCGTAAACCCTCCCTCATAATATGGCCAGGGCAATCTTTCAAGGCCAGCAGTGAATGAAAGGCGGTCGCCACAACCCTCTCACCCAGGAGTTTCCTAGGGAGGGATCTGACCTCCCCCGCCATCGCCTGAGTAACTTCAGGCTCGGGGCCACATAAGCTGGGAGCTTAACATGCGGGCTTTTAACTAGCCCGCCACTCTCCCAACAGCTCAGAAAGGGTCTAAACCAAATCCTAAACCGTCCTACCCATGCGGGCGCTCTCTCTGCTAGCATGTTACTAAAGTTATGTTTTATGTTTAACTTCAGAGAAAGGAATACAATTGGGTTGACCATACCTAGGCCACCCTCCTGCCTGGATGAGTAGGTTACATCCCGCCTGACAAGGTTCAGCCTGTTCCCACATAAAATCTGGAAGAAATAGCTGAAAATCCTTGTATAGAGCGATTCTGGTAAGAGGCAAAGAAAGCTCCCATACAAAAAGATGGGAATCAGGAAAGTCTTAATCAAGTCAACCCTTTCCCTCAAGGAGAGCCGCCACCCCTTCCAGCATCTCACCTTGGCATCAGCCAGCCTGGCCTCCCAATTTGACTTGCTATAATCAGCAGGGCCGAAATTGATGCCTTAAACTTTTATACTCTGCTGAGGCACAGGGAAGGTGTCCGGAAGTGAAAAACTCTCACCTTCCCTACCCATCCAGAAGAATTCACATTTGTCCTGGTTGACCTTGGAGCCTGATGCCTCGGAATACTGATCCATTACTGAGACCACCTCCTGCGCCTCTTCAGTCCCAGAGATGAAAACAGAAACGTCGTCAGCGTAGGCTACGACCTTCGGTGACAGATCCCCAGTGGCACCCACCGACACCCCGCCCAACACTACACCATCCAACCTCCTAATAAAGGGGTCAATAGCGAAAGCGTAGAGCAGAGGGCTCTGCGGGCACCCCTGGCACACACCAGACCCAACCCCAAAAGGCTGCCCAACCCAGCCATTCACCAACGTGAAGCTCTCCGCCTCTTTGTACAATGTCTTAAGCCAGCTAATAAACCTCCCCCCAGGCCATACCGGTCCAGGAGATGCCAGAGGTACTCGTGATCGACTCGATCAAAGGCCTTTGCCTGATCCACTGCCAGCAGAAACTTCCCCCAGCCCTCAGCCTTACACCGCTCCAGAGCCTCCCGGACAGCTAACACCGCTGTGAAGGTGCTCCTGCCCCGGACCGAGCAATGCTGCTGGCGCGAAAGTAAATCTGCCACTGACAGGCGCCAGAGCAAGATCCAGAATCTTTCTATCATCGAGAAGGCTAATGGGGTGCCAATTCTCAATAGCCGAAGGATCCTTACCCTTTGACAGGAGAATTACAGCAGACTGCCTCATGAAGGGAGGGAGCGACCCCTTTTCCAGACAGCAATTCTAAACCTCCGCAAGGTGAGGTGCCAAGCTGGACTTAAAGGTTCTAAAAAACTCAGCTGTCAAACCGTCTGGCCCAGGGGTCTTCTTACTGGCCAAACTGTCAATGGCTTTGGACACCTCTGCTGTAATTTCCTCTGTCAAACTTGCAGACGAGACATTACCTTCTAAACCTGGTGTAGACTCCAAAAAGCTCAACATCCTTTTCCGGTCGAGGTGCTTCTCACTCAGGAATCTTCATAAAAGGACCTAGAGACCTCCAAGATTCCTGACCTGGATCTTGTCAGGGACCCCATACTATCCCTCAAGCCAGAGACCGTCTTAATCGCTGCACTCTGCTTACAGTTCTGAAAAGGTTAGGCGAGTGGTACTTTCCATAATCCCTCTCCAGAACCAGAGGCGCGCCGGTCGTACTGGTACTTCCTAAGAAGAAGCTTCACCTCTGAGATTGCCCCTGAATCTCCACCGCTAGAAACAAGGCAGTCGAGCTTCCTCCGCAAACGCTGTTCGGCAATATATTTAGCTGTTTTTCTTTTCCCTATGGCCCTGAAAAATCTGCCGATCCGCATCTTGGTAAGCTCCCACCACTCCGACTTACTGTTGCAGAAAGCCAGCACAGTCTCCTGAGCCTGAAAGAACGCCTCAAAAGATCGTCTCACCTCCTCGTCTTCCAGCAGAGCCGAATTCATTCTCCAGATGCCCTTCCCTCTCAGTGGCGCATCTGAAACATTCAAAGTCACAGTAAGTAAAAGGTGATCAGAAAACTCCACCGCCCGACACTCGGGGGCCGAGAAGGCAGAGTCCTCCTTCAAAAAAAAACCTATCCTACTCTGACAATTACCTCTCCTATACGTGAAACCAGTGCTGTCCGGGTTGCGCCTAACCTGGACGAGGCCGGGGAGATAACTTTATTCTTCCCTCTCCCTCTTACCTTCGTCCAACCCACCTCCACCACCGGACCCCCAACAGGATCCCCTTAACAGCCTCTTCCTTCCCCTCCACCTTCTCGCCTACCCCAGCACGACCCCTCCAGCGCCTCCTGGGCAGTAACACTGGTGGGGGGACCACCCTAGGTCCGGACATACCAGCCCCTTTAGCAGCCTCTTTCAATTTTGACCCTGGGGGAACAGACACAGCAGGGGGTTTAAACACCACAGGGGCAGGGGAACACAGACCCACAGACTCCACAATGACAGACGCAATATCTGCAGGGGCAACAGACACAACAGGAACCACAGGGGAGACACCTTCCTCTACTACTGCCGGACCCAATCTTTGCCTGCCTCCATCCTCGCCAATTCCGCCACCACCTCTGACTGGTCGTGCGGGGCCTCTGGGCATTGAGTGTACGCATGCCCCAAACGCAAGCAAAGATTACATCTGATCTCGTTGCAGTCTTTCGCCACATAGCCCACCTCCTGGCAGAGAGAGCACCGCAAGACCGCACAGGATGAGGCAAAGTGCGACTTGCTGCCCCCCCTGTGACAGAGCCTTGGCTGCCCAGCATAGAAAATGATTAATCTGTCACGGCCTATAAAGGCCGAGGAGGGAATGTGCCGCACAACATTTTCTGATATCCCCAACCTCATTGTGACCATCCACCTGTCCAAATCCCCCTATCATCATTGATCTTACCCAAAGGGCCTAAGACTTCCCCATACCGCCGTAGTCAGATCAAGATGTCTGCAGGGGGGCTGGACTCATTTCTGACCAGGATCGTGATATTTTTGACCAAGGGCTGGCGTGACACCACATTGGGGACTAAACCTGCCCATCTCTCAGACCCCTTCCATCTATCATCATACTTCTGCCAAAATATGTCAAGAGTATCACTCCTGACAAATGACACATCGTACTGTTCCCAATTCCACCGGTGCAATAAGGGCAAAGATGTCGCTAGCGTTAAACCCCATCTCCAATAGGCAATCCACCAATTCCCTCCTAGGGGGAGCACCCTGGCCACACCATTTGAGCTGTACCACATCCCTGCGCCTCACAGGCCTTGAGATGGCTGCCCTCACAGCCGCTGCATAACTAGGGCCACCCGACCCAGAACCATGGACAGGGGCCCCAGCAGCTGCAGCATAGCTTACTGCAGCCGACCCTGGGGCAGACACAAGGGCACCAGCAACCACCCCCCCCCCCCTCCGCCCACAACAGCCAGGCACTGGGGCATTTTCAGCCACAGCTTTCTTTCCACCCTTGGCAACAGGGCCAGACCCAGGGACACCATCCACAGCTGCATTGCCACCAGCCTTTGCAAGCTGGCCAGGCACAGAAGCATTATGGTAGTGCCTTAATATTTTTCTCCCCTTGCAGGGACTGACCCAAAAGCATTACCAGGTACAGCACTACCATCCCCTCCAGCCTTAGGAACGGCACCACAGGGGGCATCCACCACCACACTACTCCCAACCCCAGAGCCCTGGCTGGGCACCGTGACCCCACTGACAAGTACCGGCCACTGACTGAGGCAGAGCAGAGACAGGGGATGGGACACCCGGGATGACCACAGGGGCACCAGGCATAGACCCAGGGGCACCAGAGAGGAGGGCAGTGGGAACACTCAGACCTTACAGCAATGTCCTCCACATCTACAATTGTCCCACCGTCCATCCCTGAGTCCACAGGGTTACCAACCAATACTGCACCTGCCACACCACTATCTTGCACCGGCCCAGATGACAGGCCCACACCAGTGACCTTCTCCGGCAGCCTCTGTAGCTTCACAAACACTGCCTTCTCGATTTGCCCTTTGCTTCAGAGGCTGGGGGACCCCGACCTCCTCAGGACCCTCCACATCCGAGTCACCCGACCCGAATTGGAAGCACCTCCCGTGCAGCAGTGACTCCAGCTCTTGGACAAACTTCATGGCTCCTGCTGCCTCCACCTGGGAGCCCCAATTGGGCGGCTGCTGACCCGGGGGGGGACAAGCTCCAACTCCTCCGCCCCCTCCGGTATTTGCTCCGGCAATGCTGCAAGCTGATCCGGCGTGGCCATGCTAGGACTGCCGGATCCGCCCCCCCTGCTGAGTTTGTCTCCGTCTCTTTTGTAGGGGCCGCACTCGCTGGGGACTCACCTGCTGGAATCTCGCCCGCCTGCCCAGCTGACAATCCTGAAGTATACCCCCTAAAGGCCCGGGGGGCACCTACTGAAGGGGTGGCCCATCTCCTTGCACAGGTTGCAACAGATTAGGTGGCATCTCTCTGCCCGATGCCCTACTCTTACATCTAATGCACCGCTCCATAGTGCAATCCGCGCTGAAGTGCGTGGGACTCCCACACTTAAAACAGAGTCGGCGCTGCCCAGGATAGAATACCAGGATCCTCTCCCGGCCTATAAATGCGCTGGCTGGCATGTGCGCCACTGTGTGCCCCCTCCTGTCCAACTTCATCCTGGCAGTCCATGCCCCATTCTAGATGCCTTTCTTATCCCGGCTCTTTACTAAGGCAGACTGCAACTGGCCAACCCTCCCCAACCAGGTGGCTATATCCTCTGGAGGAAGCGATTTCATTCCGGACAAGAACAGTAATGTGTTTAATCTCTTTCTGGCGAGATAAAGCAATCCCCCTGAAATCTTTCCACTTTTACCAGCCCCTTACCACCTCAAACCGAGAAAGGAAAAACTCCATCACCACTGGGGTGACGAAACTCACGTCAAATTCATTGGTGTTATGGGGGTGGATCACAGCGAAAATTTCCGCCACCTTAAACCCCAGATCGAGGACCATATCCAGCTGCAATAGCGCCAATGAACGCCGTACCTGCTCCCTCCGAGCCACTGTCCACATCCGGGTCTGCGGCCACTGCAGACTCCGCCCCCCGCGTGGACTGGAAGTGACGTCAGATGCCGATCGCGCGGGCGCTATCTTGGACAAAAGGCCATCCACGGCTGGCAGGGACACAACCCCCCGCCATCTCTGGCTCCACTGCCGGGGAAGACGGGAACAGCAGTACGAGCCGCCATGCTACCTGGCTCGTCCTGCTCCATCACCTCCAACTTCCAACTCTCCCAGCTTACCTCCCTGGAGCGCGGACCCGGACAAGGATTCACCGCCAGGGCACTCCTTTGCTGGTAAGATCACTTTTGGCTCCTTTGTAATCTCTACACACAGACATCCTAGGGAGCAAGACCACGGGGGTCCTCACCATTCCTGTTGACCCTTTCACCCCAGGCACCACGGTTGGGGTTCCCACCACCCCTGCTGAGGAGGAAGGGCTGCAGGTCTCCCTGGGTTTCACAGGGGTTCCTTTGATTGTTCATACCATGGGTCGTCTTGGTCTCTTCCTGTCGTACTGCTGAATTTGCATTCCCTTTGTCTTTACCGCCTTTCTTGCTCACCACCTCTTGCTTTTTTTTTTTTTTGGGGGGGGGGGGCACTGGACACATCCACTGCCCAGGTTTCTGGAGCCACGGGGGGTCCCACCACCCCTGATGAGGTAGCGGCGACAGACCCTCTTGGCTTTGCAACCAGGCAGGTATGAGCATCAAGGTCCACAGGGGGCTCCACCATCCCTGATGAAAAGTCAGTGGTTTCTCCAACCATAGTGACTTCACCTCCCTCTTTAGTAGTTAGGGCCACAGGGGGTTCCTCCACTCCTGGGGGAGCAGCAGCAGCCCCTTCCGGCTTCACAGCTGAATAGCCAGACCTGCAGGGGGTCCCACCATCCCTGTTGCAGTGGCAATAGCTGCTTCCGGCCTTGGCGCCAAGTTCACCTCCCCCTCCTGTGTGGAAATCAGGGCTGCGGGAGGTCCCACCATCCCTGGTGAGGCAGCAGTACTGCTCTGCTTGGGAGCCAGGTTTGTTACAGGGGGTCCCACCATCCCTGGTGAGGCTGCCGTATTCTGCTTGGGAGCCAGGTTTGTTGCAGGGGGTCCCACCATCCCTGATGAGGCAGCAGTATTGCTCTGCCTGGGAGCCAGGTTTGCAGCAGGGGGTCCCACCATCCCTGGTAGAGCGGCAGAAGCCCCTCCTGGCTTTGCCGCCAAGTTGGCTACACTTTCCCTCGGCTCAGAACCCACGGCTGCAGGGGATCCCACCATCCCTGGCTGCACAGTTGTAGCCAGGGCTGTGGAGTCGGAGGAAACTTTGGGTACCTGGAGTCAGTCGGCAAACAATGCTCCGACTCCGATTAAATTTAAATTGGAATTAAAAAAAAAAAAAAGCAAGTTTAAATGTCCCAATTCACAAAAAGTTCTAATTAATGACTTCTCTACTTCTCTCTATCGTTAGTGATGTGGCCAGAATAGTGACTGCAATGCCACCCACCCGTCAGTGTCGAAAGATTATTTTCAGCCCTAAAATAATAAAGTCTGACTTATGAGCCTCTCAGGATCTGGCAGAGGCAATTCTCTTCCTTCGAACTCTACATTCCATTGATGTGCATTTGCTGAGCCTAGAACTACATTTCAGGATGAATATAAACCATTTCTAGGTTTTACAGATTGTGTTTTTGGTTCATATAGATAAGCTTTGTTTTTGTTCTAAAACAACCAAATAATGTGGTTTGTATTCCTGGACTGGTGAAGTTCCTGAGGTTTCTGCTGCTACTATCCAGCCACTTGATTGATTAATAAAAAAATTAATAAAACTTTGTTTTCATTGTGTTTGTCTTTTGCTTAAACTGTTCAATACAGTAGACTGTTGGCTCCCCAGCCAGTAGTCCTGTGTAATGACATGTATGTTGCCTTTCTTTCCTTCAAGGAATGTATAAAATACATTCGCATATTAATACAGAGGAGTCGGGGAGTCGGAGGTACACAAAACTGAGGAGTCGGAGTCAGAACATTTATCTACCGACTCCACAGCCGTGGTTGTAGCAGCCGTGCAGACTTCACCTCCTCCTTCCTATGCCGGTGGGGCCATTCTTCTAGCGGACTGGGTACCCCGTTCGTTGGCCCCTGCATTCTTACCAGTATGCCCCCCCAAAAAGTCCCATTCCCCTTGTCCATGCTTGCGCTGGTACAGGAACACCCCCCAGAATCAATTGGCCAAGGGCTAATGTCCAGCCTACGTCCATATTCCCATAAATTGAGGACCTGGGATATGGATGTTGTGATTCGTATGGAGCCAATTCTATTGACTGACGGATTGCGGACTTTCTCTGACTTGCTCCAGTCGCAGGATAATTCTTGGTAAAAGTTTTATTTCTCTTTTATTTTATAGTCAATAGCCAATTATGTCTTCTTGTATTTTCTGTAACTTTTTATACTTTGTACATATTTTATGCACTGCCCACTTTCGGGATATTAAATCATAAAATTAAGAAGTGACTTCTGGGTACTAAGCTCGGGCTCATATCTCCGGAGAGATTGTATTGTATTGCAGTGTCTTTATACGCTCGGTCAAGTTCATTGCCAATCTGTGTGCACATGCATTGCGTGTTGGCAGATTGCATGCAGATTGTAAAGGTAACAGGTCTGCCAGACGGAGATCTGTGTGTGTGTGGTGGCCCAGCATGCCAGTAAAACTGTTGGGTGGGGGCAAGCTACTGTTTGTGGTGTGTCTGGTGTGGGGGGGTGTGGACAGTGGAAGAGTGATTAACACTGGGGTTCTAGCTTGTACGATAGCTGGAGGAATCCTAGAAGGGTGTGCGATTGCTAGGCTGCTCCTCAACCCTTAGTGTGCACCAGATTGTATATAAGATTCGTGTCTGCCTGTGTGTGTGGTCAGCCAGCTGGATTGGAGTGGAGTCTCCCTCTAATGGTGGCCAGAGGCAGTGCGGGCTGTGAAAGTATATCACGACCGGTCTTCTATACTTATATATATTCAGATCAAGTCCCCCTTATTCCCTCTTACCCCAAGTCATGGCCACACTTGCGCCCTCCTCGGTTAGCTAGTCGCTGTGGGTGTGGGTTGGATCCGTGACATATCTACTTTGTTGATGGATCGTGTAAAAAGAATGATATGGGCACAAATCAAATGGTATGCCGTTGTAACACATGACCAGGTTGTTGAGGCAGGTAAACTATCTAGTTCTTAGCCCAACAAGCAGAGATCATAGCTGTAACAAGGACATGTGACCTAGGTAAAGGGAAAAAGGTGAACATATACACAGACAGCCAATATGCCTTTTCCACCATACATGTGTTTGCACAACGATGGAATAACAGAGGTATGGTCACATCAACAGGCAAACCCATTGTACGCAGAGATCTCATTCTGGCCCTGTTAGACATCGTACAAAAGCCAAGTCAAGTAGCTATATGCCAATGTGCAGCACATAAGAAAGGTACAGACCCAATCACATTAGGGAATGCCCTAGCAGACAGAGCAGCAAAAGAGGCAGCTGAAGGCAAACAAGAAATACACTCCTATCTGGCAGAACCAGCAGAAATGCAGAAAGCAATAGATGAAACATGGCTGATGGAAATGCAAGGGTCAGCACCCGGGACTGAGAAACAAAAATGGTTATCAAAAGGGGCCGTACAGGTAAAAGGTATCTATACAAACACAGATGGTAAACCTATCTTGCCTACTTCATTGTTTAGTAATATTGACCTAAAAAACCCCACTGTGTCCATCACCCACAGTCTGCAGGCACTGTGGAAAGACATAACAGTACTATAAATAATAAACTAAGAAAGCTAATGGAGGAGACTGGGGAAAAACTGGGTTCAGTGTCTGCCAATAGCTTTATTGAGCATGAGAATAACCCGCACAGCAAAAGGGTTGTCACCTTATGAGGTGCTGTATGGTAGACCATACTACATTCCACAGCTCAAGCCATTTGCTAGGGAAGATGAAGAAATGGATTGCGAACTAGCAAACTACATGAGAAAATTACTGATGTCTAAGTAAGTCTTCTCTCCAAACTCTTACAGGTCAAGAAACACCAACCGAGTAGGACACGCTTCTCCAACCAGGGGATTGGGTTTGGATCGATATAATCAAGAGAAAGCAGTGGTCAGATCCAAGGTGGGAAGGGCCCTATCAGGTACTGTTGTCCACATCCACAGCAGTCAAAATAGCAGAAAGAGTACCTCGGATACAACTTTCACATTGCAAGAGGGCAAGGAACTTAGGGTCAGACCAGGGAACGCCCACGGAGCCTTGAGTGTAAGTCCGCCTACAAAGGGGAGTGACTCCAATAGGGACCACCCGTCTCAAACCCGGTGAAGAAACATGGCACAATATAGGCTCACAGAGGCGGTAAAACCGCTTAGGGAAACACAACTGCTAGAACCAGGATACTTTACCAAAACATGGACAGGTCGATTCCTAATAGGGATGATGACAGTGGGAAGCATTGTAACATTAGTACTAATACTCTGGTGTATTTTTTTATTCTGTTTTTGGATCTTGAGGTTTAGATTCCAAAGGGAATTGACAAAAGGCCCAAACGGTGACCTGATAATCACTATAAATGAAGGACCCATCAAAGCAGTCAAATTTGACGCATGCCAGGTGGTAGAATGCCCACACAATTGGATACTTAGATATAGCAATTAGGAAAAGTATGTGTGGAGCTGCCACCTGTTCTTTGTGGTCTGAAGTACGGTGGACTACAGATTTAGATGGTTACCTAACCTCTTCAGCTCAGGTTCCCCCACAAAAAGGTCTAGTGCAACGTTTAAGCTTGCATAAGTTACCACCACAGGGGGATGACTATAATCAACTGTTACTAGTCTTGTGATCTGCAACAAGGGAGGATTCTGAAACCTATAAGTTAGGTATCCATATACTCCTGGGAAAAGATGCAGTGGGAACAATACAGATTCAAGTGCTTGGGAAAGGACAAGTTGCACCCCCAGTCACCAGCATGCCACTAATAAAGCTCCGCCCAGACCTGTTCAAAACTAACTTTACTTACAAAGAATAAAACTAACTTTACTTATAAAGAACAGTTAAGTATAGAAACAGGGTTTGGGGATAAGAATGAGTGGATAGAATGGGTCAGTTGGACAACCAAGACCAAAGGGCTGGGAAACTGTATCTCGAGTGCCAACTCACGGCCTCAGCTAGCGACTGTCCCTTTCCTGACTGACGAAACAAACCTGACCTGTATAATAAGAATGTTTAAGGAAAACATCACAAATACTGAGTGCAAGGAGGAGCGGAAATTGTATTTACCCACCAGGATGCCGAGCATACCTCCCTCTGTTAGAGCAAACCCAGGAACTTTCACCAGCTTTGTTCACCATCATTCCCATTGTACAATGTATTTCAAACATTCCCTGGGACCTGATACTAATTATGAGAAAAAATTAACTACATTTTCAGGTGTCAGAATTACCCTAAAAACTTTGTATTGGAATCAGGAAGGAAATAGCATGGCCACCTGTCTCCTTCCTGATGAAGTATTCAAACTTTACAGAGAGCACTGTACCCCATGTGTCAATCACTCGGAATACTTCGGTGGAGTGGTATGACTGGGTACACATGACACCTGAGCAACAAAAAGCAAAGGGAATTCAGTCTTGTAACCTTAACTGGGTCACACAATGTACATCAGGAGGGAATCATGAAAAAGAATGATTGGTCCTCTTGACCCGGGAGGAAGAGGGTGCACTAAAAAAACATCCTCGACCACCTTTGGTGAAAAGGAAAGGGTGATGTAGGACTAATTAAAACAGCAAGTGAAGTACAAATCGCCCCCAAAAGTACTATGAGACCACATCAAAAACTGTACCCTTTGAGAAAAGATGCAGAGGTGGGGGTGGATCCTGTAATCAGAGAACTGTTGGACAATGGTATAATCATAGAATGTCCAGATTCACCCGGCAATACACCTTTGTTTCCTGTCAAAGAGCCACAAGGAGGCTGGAGACTCGTTCAGGACCCGCAGGCAATAAAAGCAGTGGTGCCACGGGCTCCAGTAGTGCCTGACCCCCATGTCCTCCTGAACGATCTGCTCTCCTGAGGATTTACCCCCCTTCCTGACCACGCCTCTTTTTGCTACTCGGCGCTGCACTAATTCAACTGATAATTGTGCGGTCACGCAATGCTGCACCCAAACTAAATTTACGTTCTTTTTTTTCACACAAATAGAGCTTTTTTTGGTGGTATTTGATCACCTGTGTGCTTTTTAATTTTTCATGCTATAAAAAAAGCCGAACATTTTGAAGAAAAACAATATTTTTTTCTTTCAGCTATAAAAAATATATTGTAAACTCAGTTATAAATTTATGTCAAAATGTATTCTGCTACTTTGTCTTTGGTAAAAAAAAAATCCCAATAAGTGTATATTGATTGCTTTGTGTGAAAGTTATAGCGTCTACAAACTGTGGTATAGATAATGGAATTTACAGCTTTTACTTTGACTGCCCATCACATTTCTTGAGGTGCTAAAATACCAGGATAGTAGACAAACACCCCTAAATGATCCCTTTTCGGAAAGTAGACACCCTAAGCCATCTGCTGAGGCATATTGAGTCCATGGAAGATTTATTTTTTTCCACAAGTTTCTGGAAAATGACAAACCTTTTTTTTTTTTTTTCTTTTTTCACAGTAATTCCACATATACCCATGGCATGTGTGAGCAGTAAATCATATAAATGACAATTTTGTGTGTAAAAAAAAAAAAAAAAAAAAAAAATATATATATATATATATATATATATATATATAATTTTTTTTTTTTTTTTTTTTGGCATTTTCCAAAAACTTATGGTAAAATAAAGTCTTCTACACCTTGTTCCAAATTATTCTGCAAATGATATTTTTCTCATTTCCCTCAATAATTGATGTAAATAACAGTCAGCATAATTCTCATGTTACAATTATTAAGAGTACAATTCACATTTTATTGAACAAACCTAATAACAGGATTTTTGTTCCGGATTATTCCGCACAGGAAGTTTCCAAACACTTTCTAGGTTGTAAAGAACTGAAAATTGTCATTTGTTGTGTTTGCAGCAAATTGACTGAAATCAAAAGCTATTTCAATCCAACTTTTCCCAACATTGTAACTTTGTAAACATTTGAAGCGGTCACGTTACATTGTAACATAGGAGCCCTTATCTGATAGCAGATCACAAGTCTTCATCCATTGAACTTGGCAGTTTTTGGACAGTTTCTGCTTGAATTTGTTTGCAAGATGTCAATCGCCTCCCAGAGCTGCTGTTTGGATGTAAACTGCCTCCCACCCTCATAGATCTTTTGCTTGAGGATGCTCCAAAGGTTCTCAATAGGATTGAGGTCAGGGGAGGATGGAGGCCACACCATGACTTTCTCTCCTTTTATCCCCATAGCAGCCATTGATGCAGAGGTATTCTTTGCAGCATGAGATGGTGCATTGTCATGCATGAAGATGATTTTATTACGGAAAGCATAGTTCTTCCTTCTGTACCAGGGAAGAAAGTGGTCAGTCATAAACTCCACATACTTTGCAGAGGTCATCTTTACACCTTCTTGGACCCTAAAGTGGTTGACCAGCTCTGTTCCCATGATTCCGGCCCAAAACATGACTCCACCACTGCCTTGCTGACTTCGCAGCCTTTTTGGAACAGGGTGGCCGTCCACTAACCATCCACTACTCCATCCATCTGGACCATCCAGGGTCGCACGGCACTTATCAGTGATCAGGACTGTTTTGAAAATGAGTCTTCATGTATTTTTCTGCCCAATGCAGCCGTTTCTGCTTGTGAGCATTGGTTAGTGGTGGCCGAATAGAAGGTTTCTGCACAGTTGAAGGACTCTGGAGGACTCTACACCTTGATGTCCGTGGGACTCCAGAGGCACCAGCAGCTTCAAATATCTGTTTGCTGCCATGTAATGGGATTTTAGCAGCTGCTCTCTTGATCCGATGCATGGATCTGGCAGAAATCTTCCTCAATGTGCCTTTATCTGTACCAACCCGTCTGTGCTCTGAATCAGCCATAAATCTCTTCATAGTGCGATGATCACGCTTACGTTTTCCTGAAATATCGAATGTTTTCATACCTCGTCCAAGGCATCGAACTATTTCACTCTTTTCGGCAGCAGAGAGATCCTTTTTCTTCCCCATACTGCTTGAAAATGGTGCTCTGCTTAATAATGGGGAACGCCGTCCTTTAGGAGTTTGTCCTGAAATTGGGCTCACCGGCCAATCTAATTATCACAGGTGCCCCAGATTGTTTTCAGTGATCAAAAGAGCCCTGACCCACAATGCCATCCATGAGTTACACTGACAAACAAAATATTTAATCTTTGTGACACTTAAATAGAATTTTGCATAATAATTTGGAACGGTGTATACTAGCAATGGAGGTTTATTGTGCTTGTGTGTTCCTGGCAATCAAGGGGTTAAATGTGATGACTGGCGTACTGACGGGCTATCTGACGCTATCTGGGAGGGGTGTGAAAACTGTGGGAGCGTGAATCACGTGTATATATACTGTGTGTGTGTGTGTGTGTGTGTGTATGTATGTGTATATATATATTTAATTATGTAATTTTGTGCACCCATGCCGTCCTGTAGCAGTATTTTTGTTATAGGGCGGTCAGGAAGCGGTTTGTGTTACGTTGCTGCGTTGCTTTAACTGACAATTACGCGGTCATGCAACACTGCACCCAAATTAAATTTACATCCTTTTTTCCCCACAAATTGAGCTTTCTTTCGGTGGTATTTGATCACCTGTGCGGTTTTTATTTTTTGCACTATAAAAAAAAAAAAAAAAAAAAAGCTGACAATTTTGAGAGAAACAATATTTTGGACTTTGCTATAAAACATGTCCAGTAAAAAATCAAATTTCGGCCAAAATGTATTCTGCGACATGTCTTTGCTAAAAAAAAAAATCCAAATACGTGTAAATGAATTGGTTTATGTGAAAGTTATAGCGTTTACAAATGGCGGTATAAATAAATGTGAGCGCAGCACTTGGCAAATAGAGGAAGCGGCTAGCATATAAAGGGAAACCTCAACACCTTCAAAATAACAGATATAAATATCAATATGCAGCGCTATTAAATAGACTTATTAATATGCAAAGGGAAATGAGCACTAAACGGTAGTGCAGGAGTAGTGCAGCGGTGGTCACCTCTAATGGTGACGTTTACAGTCTATATTGACCAAGTGATGGTGGTAGTGAGTCCAATCACAGAGTGGTATAATCAAAAGTAGTGCTCCTGTGTTCCGTGCCTTTTGATAGCTGACGGGAAAATACGATATAATAATGATGTCATCCAGGTCTGGTCTAGGGTTTTGAGGTCATCAGGCTCATCAGTGGACTCTCAGAGATGAAACAATTCACACTCGGGGGTCCCCTTCTGCTCTGACTCCTCAAGATAGCTCAGCACCCTGATTGCACCTTCCCAAGTAGCTCCACCTTATAGGCTCGAAATAACCAAGCCAAGGGGCAAAAATGGTACTAATAGTGTAATATGTTTATTGCAATAAAGTAAGATCCAAAATGAAAGTAAATAACTCGCATGTAGTCAATAATAATGGCCGCCAGGCCTTCCTCTTGGCCGTAAGCGGCTAGGGCGTCAATTGGGTAGGTTCCTCTGACATGTTTCGTGCACAAAGCACGTTTTCAAAGGGGTAAGAGCTGCTCACAAGACGCCAGATATTTATAGCCGATTGCACTGGCACCGATGCGTGCCACGTGGAGGAACATGCGCATGCGCGACCATGTCATCCACCGCATTATGCAGAACATTATACGCATGCGCAAGCACGTCACTCGCCCCATCACGCAAACGGATGTGCACATTCGTCACCGCCCGCTAATGCGCGAGTTAAGGCCGAGATAGTGATATGCACGTCACTCAGCCCCAGAGAAAACAGTGCTAAGAAATGGCGGTATAGATACTGGATTTTAAAATTTTTTTTTTTTATACTAATTATGGCGGCGATCAGCGACTTATGGCAGGACTGCGGCAGATATTCTGACACTGGGGGGGAACTGACTTGGGGTCACTGACATCACCAGTGACACCAATACAGTGATCAGTGCAAAAAAAAAAAACACTGACACTGTACTAATGGCACTGGGGAGGAAGGGGTTAACTTTTTTAGGTAATGAAAGGGTTAACTGTGAGGGGAGCGTTTTACTCGGGGTCGGGGGTGTGTACACAGGAACATGCTGATCCTGAGAGAGAAACTCTTCTATCAAGATCAGCGTGCTCGGAACTGACAGGGAGCGAAGCTGCAGTGTAAACACTGCAGCCGTGCTCTCTGTCAATGATTGCTGGTTATCGCCAGGACCCGGCAAGTAATGACAGGCTGGGACCCGGTGATTGACACCCATGGCCGCGATCAGCGGCACAGGTTGCGTGCGCCCCCTACCTGTTTTGCAGAATGACATTTAAAAACCTGATTCTGCGCAGCGGTGCTGCCTTGCCGCAGTAAAAACACTGTGGCTGGACGGCAACCAGTTAATCCTTCCACACTCATGCCTACACCCATTGAAGGGGATCCACATGACTGTATAGCCCAAATTGATGAAAGAATACTTCCTAGAAAAGATCTCACAGATGTGCCACTTAGCAATGCTGATATTACCTACTTTGTTGATGGATCGTGTAAAAAGAATGATATGGGCACAAATCAAACCGGGTATGCCGTTGTAACACATGATCAGGTTGTTGAGGCAGATAAACTACCTAGTTCTTAGCCCAACAAGCAGAGATCATAGCTTTAACAAGGACATGTGACCTAGGTAAAGGAAAAAAGGTGACCTGTGACGTACATGTAAGATTTGAGTAGCTGAGATGAGATCTGTAGAAAATATGACTATGTAGATTTAGCATTCCACGTTATAATAATATAAGATGTGTTCAGGATTCAGTCAGAGACATGTGGTCACTAATTAGCATCGGAAAGGGACAGAGCATCCTCTGGAAGGAGGTGACACCTGGATTCCAAACAGATTTGTCACCTTCTGGGAAATCTGGAAGGAAAAGGCTGAAGACCGTTCGGCTTCATGACACAGCGGGAGACCAGAGGTGGTTCCGATGTGTCTGGGAGCTTTGAAGTATATCAGCAGATCAAAGGAATATATTTCATCTCTCATAAAAGCTAAAATATTAGTTGCAGAGATGAAAATACTTTCTTCTGATTGGACACACTGTAGGCTACACCTGCATGTAAAACTGTATTTGTAGCCTATGTAGGATCCAAAAGAAATGCAGAAAATGGTTATATGGCGCCTGATTGCGACAGCTGAACAGTGATTGGTACTGTTGCGATCGGACTGATGCGCTGGTGTCGGCAATTCAATCCCTGACTTGGCGATTCAAACTGTTCCTGGTCCAGTCGACTTTGGGCATTTCAATACCCAGAACGTTCTGTGCGCTGGTACAGGAACACCCCCCAGAGTCAATTGGCCAAGGGCTAATGTCCAGCCTACGTCCATATTCCCATAAATTGAGGACCTGGGATATGGACGTTGTGATGCGTATGGAGCCAATTCTATTGACTGACGGATTGCGGACTTTCTCTGACTTGCTCCAGTCGCAGAATAATTCTTGGTAAAAGTTTTATTTCCCTTTTATTTTATAGTCAATAGCCAATTGTGTCGTCTTGTATTTTTTGTATTTTCTGTAATTTTTTATACTTTGTACATATTTTATGCACTGCCCACTTTCGGGATATTAAATCATAAAATTAAGAAGTGACTTCTGGGTACTAAGCTCGGGCTCATATCTCCGGAGAGATTAGATTGTATTGTATTGCAGTGTCTTTATACGCTCGGTCAAGTTCATTGACAATCTGTATGCAATTGCACTGTGTGTTGGCAGATTGCATGCAGATTGTAAAGGTAACAGGTCTGCCAGACGGACATCTGTGTGTGTGTGTGTGTGTGTGTGTGTGTGTGTGTGTGTGTGTGTGTGGTGGCCCAGCATGCCAGTAAAACTGTTGGGTGGTGGCAAGCTACCGTTTGTGGTGTGGGGGGGTGTGGACAGTGGAAGAGTGATTAACACTGGGGTTCTAGCTTGTACGATAGCTGGAGGAATCCTCGAAGGGTGTGCGATTGCTAGGCTGCTCCTCAACCCTTAGTGTGCACCAGATTGTATATAAGATTTGTGTCTGCCTGTGTGTGTGGTCAGCCAGCTGGATTGGAGTAGAGTCTCCCTCTAATGGTGGCCAGAGGCAGTGCGGGCTGTGAAAGTATATACTTATATATATTCAGATTAAGTCCCCCTTATTCCCTCTTACCCCAAGTCACGGCCACACGTGCGCCCTCCTCGGTTAGCTAGTCTCTGTGGGCGTGGCGTGTGGGTTGGATCCGTGACATATTACCTACTTTGTTGATGGATCGTGTAAAAAGAATGATATGGGCACAAATCAAACAGGGTATGCTGTTGTAACACATGACCAGGTTGTTGAGGCAGGTAAACTACCTAGTTCTTAGCCCAACAAGCAGAGATCATAGCTTTAACAAGGACATGTGACCTAGGTAAAGGGAAAAAGGTGAACATATACACACACAGCCAATATGCCTTTTCCACCATACATGTATTTGCACAACGATGGAATAACAGAGGTATGGTCACATCAACAGGCAAACCCATTGTACGCAGAGATCTCATTTTGGCCCTGTTAGACATCGTACAAAAGCCAAGTCAAGTAGCTATATGCCAATGTGCAGCACATAAGAAAGGTACAGACCCAATCACATTAGGGAATGCCCTAGCAGACAGAGCAGCAAAAGAGGCAGCTGAAGGCTAACAAGAAATACACTCCTATCTGGCAGAACCAGCAGAAATGCAGAAAGAAATAGATGAAACATGGCTGATGGAAATGCAAGGGTCAGCACCCGGGACTGAGAAACAAAAATGGTTATCAAAAGGGGCCGTACAGGTAAAAGGTATCTATACAAACACAGATGGTAAACCTATCTTGCCTACTTCATTGTTTAGATATGCAGCCTTATTGAGCCATGGGCAGAGCCATGTTTCAAAAGGGGGGGATGGTACAGATGATTAACAAAGTGTTTACAATATAGGGGTTCACAAATTACTCAAAAAATGTTTGCCTGACCTGTGTGACTCACAACAAATATCATGCACAAGGGGCGCTAAGACCTCTAAGAGGCCAATTCCGTAAGCCTCCCTACCCCTTTTACACGATATGTATGGATTTCATTGAACTAAACAAATGGGAAAATAAGAAATATTGCCTGACAATTGTCGATCTCCACACAAAATGGGTGGAAGTTTTCCCTCTGACACACCCTGATGGGCAGTCCGTTGCCAAGGCAATTATAAAGGAAATAGTTCCAAGATTCGGGATCCCTTCCATCATTTACAGTGATAATGGTTCACATTTTGTAAACCAAACAATACAGATCGGCAAATGGTATAATATTGACCTAAAAAACCCCACTGTGTCCATCACCCACAGTCTGCAGGCACTGTGGAAAGACATAACAGTACTATAAAAAATAAACTAAGAAAGCTAATGGAGGAGACTGGGGAAAAAACTGGGTTCAGTGTCTGCCAATAGCTTTATTGAGCATGAGAATAACCCGCACAGCAAAAGTGTTGTCACCAACAGAGCAGGACACGCTTCTCCAACCAGGGGATTGGGTTTGGATCAAAATAAGAGAAAGCAGTGGTCAGATCCAAGGTGGGAAGGGCCCTATCAGGTACTGTTGTCCACAGCAGTCTAAATAGCAGAGTACCTCGGATACACCTTTCACATTGCAAGAGGGCAAGGAACTTAGGGTCAGACCAGGGAACGCCCACAGAGCCTTGAGTGCAAGTCCGGCTACAAAGGGGGGTGACTCCAATAGGGACCACCCGTCTCAAACCCGGTGAAGAAACATGGCACAATATAGGCTCATAGGGGCGGTAAAACAGCTTAGGGAAACATAACTGCTAGAACCAGGATACTTTACCAAAACATGGACAGTTCGATTCCTAATAGGGATGATGACAGTGGGAAGCATTGTAACATTAGTACTAATACTCTGGAATCTAAACCTCAAGATCCAAAAACAGAATAAAAGAATACACCAAAGGGAATTGACAAAAGGCCCAAACGGTGACCTGATCATCACTATAAACGAAGGACCCATCAAAGCAGTCAAATTTGACGCATGTCAGGTGGTAGAATGCCCACACAATTGGATATTTAGATATCGCAATTACGAAAAGTATGCGTGGAGCTGCCACCTGTTCTTTGTGGTCTGAAGTACGGTGGACTACAGATTTAGATGGTTACCTAACCTCTTCAGCTCAGGTTCCCCCACAAAAAGGTCTAGTGCAACCTTTAAGCTTGCATAAGCTACCACCACAGGGGATGACTATAATCAACTGTTACTAGTCTTGAGATCTGCAACAAGGGAGGATTCTGAAACCTATAAGTTAGCTATACATATACTCCTGGGAAAAGATGCAGTGGGAACAATACAGATTCAAGTGCGCTTGGGGAAGGACAAGTTGCACCCCCAGTCACCAGCATGCCACTAATAAAGCTCCACCCAGACCTGTTCAAAACTAACTTTACTTACAAAGAACAGTTAAGTATAGAAACAGGGTTTGGGGATAACAATGAGTAGGTAGAATGGGTCAGATGGACAACCAAGACCAATGGGCTGGGAAACTGTATCTCGTGCCAACTCACGGCCTCAGCTAGTGACTGTCCCTTTCCTAACTGACGAAACAAACCTGACGTATAATAAGGATGTTTAAGGAAAACATCACAAATACTGAGGGCAAGGAGGTGCAAGCTTTGTTCAACATCATTCCTGTAAAATACGGTATTGTCTCGATATTTTATTAACTTGTATTTGGTGAGAAAAGTTCAAAATAGAAAGTCCTTCCAACTCTTGCATAAACTCAAAAATTGATTTAATAATAATGCTGCATAAAATTAGACATAAAATATTGGAATACAGAATGTTTTTAGATAATGTCCAAAAAATATAGTTAAAATAAAACTTGTATGTAATTGTGTGGTGCGAAGCTGTGTCAATCTTGGCTTCTAAAAATGTGTCCCTAAAAAGTCTTTGTTCTGCTCCTTAAAGAGCATTCAGCCCCCACCATCTCCTAAAAGTGGGCTGGTATTCTCTTGTAGTCCCACAATGATAAATGACAACAGATGTATTAGTCTTCTTCCCTCCCCTCAGTGTCTGAGTGAGACCTTCGCTTACAGGGGAGGGATAGCTAGACTAATTACTACCACATGTTGCTTGAATGTAGAGATAAAACCCAAGATATATACATGTGTGTGTGTGTATATTCACATAACTATAAAAAAGACTATTTATCTTTTCCCAATCTAGAACAAATAGGAATATAACAACTCAATTATTCTATTAAGATCCAACTCATTCATACATGTGTTAGTACTGTTAATAAGTAGATATTAGGTTAAGGAAAGCTTCTAACATTTCCCTCTCAAAATGATCGATTTATCAAATCTTAATCATTTTCCTTAATCCATTTATACAGATTCTCTTCACTTTTGTATCCATCCATATGGTTTTAGGTCTTAAGATAATTGATCTGAACATATTTTCAACTTGATTCTATAATGGGAAAATGATTATTTGATACATCTTTTGTTTTGTATCACATAAACATATTTTATTTTCCTTTCCTTTCACCAAATTTATCCCCTTAATAAATGTATAACTGTAACATTATAGTACAATACTTTAAAGTATGTCACTTAAAAAATAGATGTTTTATATTTTCCCTCCACAATGTGTGTAGCACACAGTTCTATAATCCATACAACTTTTCATATTACCTTAACATTTGAACATAACATATGTTCCCTCACTTCAATTCATTCATGTATATCAAATGATTTAAAAAAAAAAAAAAAGCCATACATATAACTATGTAAAGCCTGTCTCGGTTTTCCTATATGTACCTTAGGAAAACTTATCTCTAGCTTAATTAACAGATGTTCTGACTAATTAGAGTGACTCTGTTGTAACAAAGGTTTAACCCTTCACTTCTAAAAGTACATAGTGTGTGATTGCAAATGTTCGTGTGAAAACGGATCTCATCTTGATATGGTAAACATGTCAAAATAAAATGTACACACAAAAAAAAAATATCTGACAAATGAATTATTTCATCAGTAGTCAAAAGTCAATTGTGTTAAGTTCTTCCTCTGAGATGCAATGAGAATTCTTTCTTTTAGCACTCTGTAAAGTTAGAATAACTTTATTGAACATAAAAAAACAAAAACTGATGAGTGAAATTCTTGTTGCAAAGCTTCTACCAGAATAGATTTCCTTCTTGGAAAATGTACCATCATCTGGAAGGTTTAGAAATATTTCAGTTTTCTTCTAGCAGTTACTCTTAGGTCATTTCCTGTGACAGAAATGCAGTATCATTATTTTGGCATTGATAATTTTACATGGATTAATCCTCTTACATGTATCAATAATTACATATCGCAATCGCAAACATTTCTGGTCATGACATGGAAAACATATTTTGATTTAACATTTCTTATTGACTTGCATTGTTCTATTTTTTCTAAAATGGCCTAAATTCTTCTACAAGTGTTCTGTGAATTTGGATATAACCGGACGCTACATCTCCTTTATTGGTCATGATTCAGAAACCTTGTTTTCAAAAACAAAGGTTTTGTATCAACCCAGAGATGCCAAGGGATTATGCCTTTGTTCTTATCTCTCTAAAATTGGAAATATGCGTAACTGTTTTCTGTGTTGACTTCTTGTAGTGTTAGACTGTTCTGCAGTAATACATACTGGTTCAAAACATTTCTCAGTTCTTATGCTGAACACATGAGGTAAAAACTTCTCGCCTACAACTGTATAAACATGTGTTGGTATGTTTTCCTGAAAATCTCCTTCTGTTACATCTATGTGCATGCATTTGGATGAAAATGTTTTGTACCGTTTAGGATAATTTTCATGACATTCTGTTGAACCATTTTCCTCTAGGAGACGTTTTAGTGATGAATCGGGTGTCTGTAATATGATCTTACTAGATCTCACAATATTTTCAGTTGCCTTGACTGCAAAGAAAACACAATAAGTTTTTCATATGTGCATCAGTTTTTCTCCATATTTGTAAAAGCTCTTGAGAAGCAACCTATTATTTTCTGATCACCTTCTTTTAATTGAGACAAGGTTGCTGAGATTGCATTATTGGAACATTGCTTTCTAATACAAAAGGAATTTTACTACAAAACTCAACAGTACTTAATGTAGTAGCATTCTACAGATCCCTTTTCAACAGTTCAAAGGCTTCTTTCTCAGTTTGATCCCATTGATCAAATACGTCATCTTTTTGTCTCAGACGATCAAATAATGATCTAGACTTTGCTGCAAAATTGGGTATGAAATATTTACAATGATTTACTTCACTCAAAAACTGATGCAAAGCCTTGCGATTTGTTGGAATTGGATAAGCAGAAATAGTTCTAACTTTTTCTTGGAGTAACTGTCTGTCCATGACTAATTTGCATATGAAGGAATTCCACCTGTCTTCATCAACTGAACTTTCTCTGTATTCAATTTCAATCCTGCTGTTTGTAACAAAGTAAATATCTCAGACAAAAGAGTGATATGTTCAGTTATATTTTGTGTAGACAAGAGAAGCGTGCCTACATGCTGGACAATACATTCTGGCCTAGAGAATTTAGATATTTTTCCCAGATACTCATGAACAATTCCATCACTCACATCCAAGCCTGGAACTAACCTCGTGAATGTTTACATTTCTTTGCTGAAGCTAAAGGCAAGTTTATATTGACAACTCTTAGCTAATGGTGCAGAAAAATGGTTATTGGCGATTTCAAGTACAGAGAATATTTTGGCCTTGGCATCCAGATGTGACATTGTGTTAAATCCGGAACAATAGATTTGTTATTTGTGATGCATTTGTTCAATGTCCTGAAATCAACTGATAAGGAATATGAATATCGGCTTTCTTGATAGGCCAAATACAATTACTCACCACTGATTGTACTTTCTTTAAAATTCCTTGCGATCAGGTCTCGTGTACCCAGTCAATTAAAATATCCCCCAGCTCATACCACTCCGCCAAAGTATTTCCAGTGATTGATACATGGGGTACAGTTCTCTGTAAAGTTTGAATACCTCATTGGGCAGGAGACTGGTGCCATGCTATTTCCTTCCTGATCCCAATACAAAGTTTTTAGGGTAATTCTGACACCTGAAAATGTAGTTTTTTTTCTCATAATTATCAGGTCCCGGGGAATGTTTGAAATACATTGTACAATGGGAATTGTTAGAAGCTTTCCTTAACCTAATATCTGCTTATTAACAGTACTAAACTATGTATGAATGAGTTGGATCTTAATAGAATAATTGAGTTATTTTTCTATTTGTTCTAGATTGGGAAAAGACAGATTTTGTATAGTGTGAAAATATATATATACATACACACACACACACACACACACACACACACACACACACACACACACACACACACACACACACACACCACACACATATATCTTGGGGTTTTATCTCTACATTCAAGTAACATGTGGTAGTAATTAGTATAGCTGTCCCTCCCGTGTAAGCTAAAGTTTCACTCCGACTCTGAGGGGAGGGAAGAAGACGAATACATCTGTAGTCATTTATCATTGTGGGACTACAAGAGAATACCAGCCCACTTTTAGGAGATGGTGGGGATCGCACGATCGCCTCCCTCAACATGCGACAATCGCACGACCGCAACCAACAATACGTCTCGACCGTGGCGTCAGACCCCAGACCTTCTCACCAAACTCGTGACCAAAGGACCGGACGATCTAAAACCGCTATGTGACGTGCGTAACAATGCCACTCAGCTGCGCCCTGCACAACGATTGTCCAGCTAATGGAACGCAATCGACGCACCGGCAGCCTGAATGCGCTTGTTACTGGCTCGGGTTAATTACGCAACTAACCCTTCACACTGCCACCACCCCTTTTTGTACAGAGAAAGGGGAAACTCTCTTTATCAAATATATACTGTAATGCTTGAAAAGTCGCCTGTCCAATACGGTCACCGCAGGCAGATTGGGCAGAGGATTAAACAAACACAGTAGCGTCTCTTCAGAAGGCAGGGGTTCGTAAATTGCAAGTAAGCGCTTAGAAACAGTTTGACTCTTTTAGTAATCTTTCTTTCTGAAAGTGTTAAACAGGAGCAATAAAATATTTACAAAGAAAATGTAACTAAGTTATATATTATTATACAGTATTTATAAAGCGCCAATAGTTCGCTCAGTGCTGTACATTACAAAGGGGGACAGAACATGTGACAGAACAATACCAATACAATGCAAAACATGAGGGGTGCGAGGGCCCTGCTCTTTCGAGCTTACAATCTAGGAGATTTATATATACATAGAAAACAGCACAGCAAAGAGATAACAGGGAGAAGTTAAAAGGTTAAATTACTTGCCATGTTCAGCCTTAAGGTAAGCAGATCCAAGTTGCAGAGCGAAGGGTCTTTGATCTCCTGCTGTTACGATGTTATAATTGGTAGATGTGTTTAGCTTTTCTTTTTAGGCTTGCCAGCCTGTCTTTTAAAGTCCCCCAGCAGGGGGGTGGCTCTGAGTAACTGGCTAATACCCTGTTTTGGGCGGGATCATAGGATGGACTCTGCATTAAAACTGACAGCTTCATAATCCATGATATGAAACATAGGTGACAGTTGACCTGAGGAACTTTCATTTAACTTCTGTCACCTGGCAGGTAGGGTTTATGAGGTTCTAACTTCTTTCAAGTCCAGGGAACAAACTACCTTATCTTGGTTAGGAGGTGTGAGTTTACACAGGCCTTGGGACAGAGTCTGCTGTCTCTATGGGGGGGGCTTTGTAGCGCTGGGCCCCCTGCTGCTCCAGCCTGCCAGCAACTTTTAACACACCCACATCTGTCCCTGTGCCTCTCAGGAAGGGAGGGGGTAGGGAATAAAGGATTGAGTAATACAGCAATGGAGGTTTATTGTGCTTGTGTGTTCCTGGCAATCAAGGGGTTAAATGTACTGACGGGCAATCTGACTCTATCTGGGAGGGGTGTGAAAACCACGGGAGCGTGAATCACGTGTATATATACTGTGTGTGTGTGTATGTGTGTGTATGTATGTGTATGTATATATGTGTGTGTGTATGTATATGTATATGTATAGATAGAGATAGTGTGTGGGTGCGCGACTTTGTGTTCCTTTGCCGCCCTGTAGCAGTATTTCTGTTATAAGGCGGTCAGGAAGCGGTTACGGAAGCGGTTTGTGTTACGTCGCTGCGGTACTTTGACAATTGCGCAGTCATGCAACACTGCACCCAAATTAAATTTACATCCTTTTTTCCCCACAAATTGAGCTTTCTTTCAGTGGTATTTGATCACCTGTGCGCTTTTTATTTTTCACGCTATACACAAAAAAAGGCCGAAAATTTTGAAGAAAAACAATATTTTTTACTTTCAGCTATAAAAAATATATAGTAAACTCAAAGTTAGTTATAAATTTAGGCCAAAATGTATTCTGCTCCATATCTGTCTTAAAAAAAATTCCCGATAAGTGTATATTGATTGCTTTGTGTGACAGTTATAGCGTCTACAAACTATGGTATAGATACTGCAATTTACGCCATTTTTTTTACTATACAGCGCTGCGCTAGTTTAACGGACAATTGCGCGGTCATGCAATATGGTACATAAGTGAAATTTATGTCCTTTTTTTTTTTTCCACACAAATAGAGCTTTCTTTCGGTGGCATTTGATCACCTGTGCGCTTTTTATTTTTGGCGCTATAAACAAACTTTTTAAGAATTTTTTTTGAAAACAATATTTTCTCATTTCGGTCATAAATACCCAAAAAAACTAAAATTTTGTCATAAATTTAAGCCAAAATATATTCTGCTACATGTTTTTGGTTAAAAAATATCCCAGTAAGGTGTATATTTATTGCTTTGTGTGAAAGTTATAGCGACTACAAACTATGGTATAGATACTGCAATTTACAGCTTTTACTTTGACTTCTCATCACATTTCTTGAGGTTCTAATATACCAGGATAGTACAAACACCCCCAAATGACCCCTTTTCGGAAAGTAGACACCCTAAGCTATCTGCTGAGAGGCATATTGAGTCCATGGAAGATTTTTTTTTTTTTTTTCCACAAGTTTCTGGAAAATGACAAAAACAGTAAATCATTTAAGTGACACTTTTGTGTAAAAAAAAAAAAAATTCATTTTCCAAAAACTTATGGTAAAAAAATAAAATTCTTCTACACAGTGTTCCAAATTATTATGCAAATGATATTTTTCTCATTTCACTAAATAATTGATGTAAATAACAGCATAATTCTCATGTTACAACTATAAGAGGACAATTCACTTTTTATTGAACAAACCTCCTAATAACAGGATTTGTGTTCCGGATTATTCCACACAGGAAGTTTCCAAACACTTTCTAGGTTGTAAAGAACTGAAAATTGTCATTTGTTGTGTTTGCAGCAAATTGACTGAAATCAAAAGCTATTTCAATCAAACTTTTACCAACATTGTAACTTTGTAAACATTTGAAGCGGTCACGTTACATTGTAACATAGGAGCCCTTATCTGATAGCAGATCACAAGTCTGGCATCCATTGAACTTGGCAGTTTTTGGACAGTTTCTGCTGGAATTTGTTTGCAAGATGTCAGAATAGCCTCCCAGAGCTGCTGTTTGGATGTAAACTGCCTCCCACCCTCATAGATCTTTTGCTTGAGGATGCTCCAAAGGTTCTCCATAGCATTGAGGTCAGGGGAGGATGGAGGCCACACCATGACTTTCTCTCCTTTTAGCCCCATAGCAGCCATTGGTGCAGAGGTGTTCTTTGCAGCATGAGATGGTGCATTGTCATGCATGAAGATGATTTTATTACGGAAAGCATAGTTCTTCCTTCTGTTCCAGGGAAAAAAGTGGTCAGTCATAAACTCCACATACTTTGCAGAGGTCATCTTTACACCTTCGGGGACCCTAAAGGGGCCGACCAGCTCTGTTCCCATTATTACGGCCCAAAACATAACTCCACCACCGCCTTGCTGACGTCGCAGCCTTGCTGGAACAGGTTGGCCGTCCACCAACCATCCACTACTCCATCCATCTGGACCATCCAGGGTCGCACGGCACTCATCAGTGAACAGGACCGTTTGAAAATGAGTCTTCATGTATTTTTCTGCCCAATGCAGCCGTTTCTGCTTGTGAGCATTGGTTAGTGGTGGACGAATAGAAGGTTTCTGCACAGTTGCAAGACTCTGGAGGACTCTACACCTTGATGTCCGTGGGACTCCAGAGGCACCAGCAGCTTCAAATATCTGTTTGCTGCCATGTAATGGGATTTTAGCAGCTGCTCTCTTGATCCGATGCATGGATCTGGCAGAAATCTTCCTCAATGTGCCTTTATCTGTACCAACCCGTCTGTGCTCTGAATCAGCCACAAATCTCTTCATAGTGCGATGACCACGCTTACGTTTTCCTGAAATATCGAATGTTTTCATCCCTCGTCCAAGGCATCGAACTATTCCACTCTTTTCGGCAGCAGAGAGATCCTTTTTCTTCCCCATATTGCTTGAAAATGGTGCTCTGCTTAATAATGGGGAACGCCGTCCTTTAGTAGTTTTTCCTGAAATTGGGCTCACCGGCCAATCTAATTATCACAGGTGCCCCAGATTGTTTTCAGTGATCAAAAGAGCCCTGACACACAATGCCATCCATGAGTTACACTGACAAACAAAATATTTAATCTTTGTGACACTTAAATAGAATTTTGCATAATAATTTGGAACGGTGTATACTAGCAATGGAGGTTCATTGTGCTTGTGTGTTCCTGGCAATCAAGGGGTTAAATGTGATGACTGGTGTACTGACGGGCAATCTGACGCTATCTGGGAGGGGTGTGAAAACCACGGGAGCGTGAATCACGTGTATATATACTGTGTGTGTGTGTGTGTATATGTATATATAGTGATTTTTGTGCACCCATGCTGCCCTGTAGCAGTATTTTTGTTATAGGGCGGTCAGGAAGCGGTTTGTGTTACGTCGCTGCGTTACTTAACTGACAATTGCGTGGTCATGCAACACTGCACCCAAGTTAAATTTACATTCTTTTTTCCCCACAAATTGAGCTTTCTTTCGGTGGTATTTGATCACCTGTGCGGTTTTTATTTTTTGCACTATAAAAAAAAAAAAAAAAAGCTGACAATTTTGAGAAAAAAAACAATATTTTGGACTTTTTGCTATAAAACATGTCCAGTAAAAAAATCAAATTTCGGCCAAAATGTGTTCTGCGACATGTCTTTGCTAAAAACAAAATCCCAATAAATGTGTAAATGAATTGATTTAGGTGAAAGTTGTAGCGTTTACAAATGGCGGTATAAATAAATGTGAGCGCAGCACTTGGCAAATAGAGGAAGCGGCTAGCATATAAAGGGAAACCTCAACACCTTCAAAATAACAGATATAAATATCAATATGCAGCGCTATTACATAGACTTATTAATATGCAAAGGAAAATGAGCACTAAACGGTAGTGCAGGAGTAGTGCAGTGGTGGTCACCTCTAATGGTGACGTTTACAGTCTATATTGACCAATGATGGAGTGATGGTGGTAGTGAGTCTAATCACAGAGTGGTATAATATCAAAAGTAGTGCTCCTGTGTTCCGTGCCTTTTGATAGCTGACTGTAAAATCCGATATAATATTGCACTTACCAGACGTACATATAATTAAAGCATTTTATGTATAGCATGTGTGATGTCATCCAGGTCTGGTCTAGGGTTTTGAGGTCGTCAGGCTCATCAGTGGACTCTGAAATGAAACTAGTCACACTCGGGGGTCCCCTTCTGCTCTGACTCCTCAAGATAGCTCAGCACCCTGATTGCACCTTCCCAAGTAGCTCCACCTTATAGGCTCGAAATAACCAAGCCAAGGGGCAAAAATGGTACTAATAGTGTAGTATGTTTATTGCAATAAAGTAAGATTCAAAATGAAAGTAAATAACCAAACTCACATGTAGTCAAAAATAATGGCCGCCAGGCCTTCCTCTTGGCCGTAAGCGGCTAGGGAGTCAGGTAGGTTCCCCTGACATGTTTCGTGCACCAAGCACGTTTTCACAGGGGTAAGTGCTGCCCACAAGACGCCTGATATTTATAGCCAATTGCGCAGGCGCCGATGCGTGCCGTGTGGAGGAACATGCGCATGTGCGACCATGTCATCAACCGCATTATGCGGAACATTATACGAATGCGTGAGCACGTCACTCGACGCATCACGCAAACCGATGTGCGCATGCATCACTACATCACCGCCCACTAATGCCCATGCACGAGTTAAGGCCGAGATGGTGATATCCACGTCACTCGGCCCCAGGGAAAAGAGTGCTAAATTTAATAAAATCAAAATACCAATAAAATGGCGGTATAGATACTGGATTTTTAATTTTTTTTTTTTTTTTTATACTAATAATGGCGGTGATCCGCGACTTATGGTCGGACTGCGGCAGACATTCTGACACTGGGGGGGAACTGACTTGGGGTTACTGACATCCCCAGTGACACCAATACAGTGATCAGTACAAAAAAACACACACTACTGGGGAGGAAGGGGTTAACTTTTTTAGGTAATGAAAGGGTTAACTGTGTGAGGGGAGTGTTTTACTAGGGGTCGGGGGTGTGTACACAGGAACATGCTGATCCCGAGAGAGAAACTCTTTCAGGATGAGCGTGCTTGGAACTGACAGGGAGCAAAGCTGCAGTGTAAACACTGCAGCCGTGCTCCCTGTCAGTGACTGCTCACAGCCGCGATCAGCACACTCCCTACCTGTTTTGCAGAATGACGTTTAAAAAGGTGATTCTGCACAGCGGTGCCGCCCTGCCACAGTAAAAAGTCAAGGCCGCACATGCACGCCTCGGTTAGCTAGTCGCTGTGTGCGTTTGGCTTGGATCCGAGACCTATTGCCTACTTTGTTGATGGATCGTGCAAAAAGAATGATATAGGCACAAATCAAACCGGGTATGCCGTTGTAACACATGATCAGGTTGTTGAGGCAGGTAAACTACCTAGTTCTTACTCTGCCCAACAAGCAGATATCATAGCTGTAACAAGGGCATGTGACCTAGGTAAAGGGAAAAAGGTGACCTGTGACGTACATGTAAGATTTGAGTAGCTGAGATGAGATCTGTAGAAAATGACAATGTAGATTTAGCATTCCATGTTATAATAATATAAGATGTGTTCAGGATTCAGTCAGAGACATGTGGTCACCAATTAGCATCTGAAAGGGACAGAGCATCCTCTGGAAGGAGGTGACACCTGGATTCCAAAAAGATTTGCCGCCTTCTGGAAAATCTGGAAGGAAAAGGCTGGAGACAGTTCGGCTTCATGACACCGCGGGAGACCGGAAGTGGTTCCGATGTGTCTGGGAGCTTTGAAGAATATCAGCAGATCAAAGGAATATATTTCCTCCCTCATAAACGCTAAAATATTAGTTGCAGAGAGCTGAAAATACTTCCATCTGATTGGACACACTGTAGGCTACACCTGCATGTAAAAACTGTATTTGTAGCCTATGTAGGATCCCAAAGAAATGCAGAAAATGGTTATATAGCGCCTGATTGCAACAGCTGAACAATGATTGGTACAGTCGCAATCGGACTGATGCGCTGTTGTCGGAAATTCAATCCCTGACTTGGTGATTCAAACCGTTCTTGGTCTAATTGACTGGGCATTTCAGTACCCAGAACGTCTTGTGGGCTGGTACAGGAACACCCCCCAGAGTCGATTAGCCCTTGGTCAATGTCCAGCCTACGTCCATATTCCCATAAATTGAGGACCTGGGATATGGACGTTGATTCATATGGAGCCAATTCTATTGACTGACGGATTGCGGACTTTACCTGACTTGCTCCTGTCGCAGGATAATTCTTGGTAAAAGTTTGATTTCTGTTTTTATTTCCCTTTTATAATCAATAGCCAATTGTGTGTCTTCTTGTATTTCTGTAACGTTTTATACTTTTACTGCCCACTTTTGGGATATTAAATCATAAAATTAAGAAGTGACTTCTGGGTACTAAGCTCGGGCTCATATCTCCGGAGATATTAGATTAGATTGTATTGCAGTGTCTTTATATGCTCGGTCAAGTTCATTGTCAATCTGTATGCAATGGCACTGTGTGTTGGCAGATTGCATGCAGGTTGTAAAGGTAACAGGTCTGCCAGATGGAGATCTGTGTGTGGTGGCCCAGCAGGCCAGTAAAACTGTTGGGTGGGGGCAAGCTACTGTTTGTGGTGTGTCTGGTGTGGGGGTGTGTGGACAGTGGAAGAGTGATTAACACTGGGGTTCTAGCTTGTAGGACAGCTGGAGGAATCCTAGAAGGGTGTGCGATTGCTAGGCTGCTCCTCAACCCTTAGTGTGCACCAGATTGTATATAAGATTTGTGTCTGCCTGTGTGTGTGGTCAGCCAGCTGGATTGGAGTGGAGTCTCCCTCTAGTGGTGGCCAGAGGTAGTGCGGGCTGTGAAAGTATATCACGGCCGGTCTTGTATACTTATATATATTCAGATTAAGTCCCCCTTATTCCCTCTTACCCCAAGTCATGGCCACACGTGCGCGCCTCGGTTAGCTAGTCTCTGTGGGCGTGGCGTGTAGGTTGGATCCGTGACATATGACTTACTTTTGTTGATGGATCATGTAAAAAGAATGATATGGGCACAAATCAAACAGGGTATGCCGTTGTAACACATGATCAGGTTGTTGAGGCAGGTAAACTACCTAGTTTAGCCCAACAAGCAGAGATCATAGCTGTAACAAGGACATGTGACCTAGGTAAAGGGAAAAAGGTGAACATATACACACACAGCCAATATGCCTTTTCCACCATACATGTGTTTGCACAACGATGGAAAAACAGAGGTATGGTCACATCAACAGGCAAACCCATTGTACGCAGAGATCTCATTTTTGGCCCTGTTAGACATCGTACAAAAGCCAAGTCAAGTAGCTATATGCCAATGTGCAGCACATAAGAAAGGTACAGACCCAATCACATTAGGGAATGCCCTAGCAGACAGAGCAGCAAAAGAGGCAGCTGAAGGCAAACAAGAAATACACTCCTATCTGGCAGAACCTGCAGAAATGCAGAAAGCAATAGATGAAACATGGCTGATGGAAATGCAAGGGTCAGCACCCGGGACTGAGAAACAAAAATGGTTATCAAAAGGGGCCGTACAGGTAAAAGGTATCTATACAAACACAGATGGTAAACCTATCTTGCCTACTTCATTGTGTAGATATGCAGCCTTATTGAGCCATGGGCAGAGCCATGTGTCAAAAGGGGGGATGGTACAGATGATTAACAAAGTGTTTACAACATAGGGGTTCACAGATTACTCAGAAAATGTTTGCCTGACCTTTGTGACTTGCAACAAATATCATGCACAAGGGGTGCTAAGACCTCTAAGAGGCCAATTCCCTAAGCCTCCCTACCCCTTTCACACGATATGTATGGATTTCATTGAACTAAACAAATGGGAAAATAAGAAATCTTGCCTGACAATTGTCGATCTCCACACAGATTGGGTGGAAGCTTTCCCTCTGACACACCCTGATGGGCAGTCAGTTGCCAAGGCAATTATAAAGGAAAAAGTTCCAAGATTCGGGATCCCTTCCATCATTTACAGTGATAATGGTTCACATTTTGTAAACCAAACAATACAGATCGGCAAATGGTATAATATTGACCTAAAAAACCCCACTGTGTCTATCACCCACAGTCTGCAGGCACTATGGAAAGACAGAACAGTACTATAAAAAATAAACTAAGAAAGCTAATGGAGGAGACTGGGGAAAAAACTGGGTTCAGTGTCTGCCAATAGCTTTGAGCATGAGAATAACCCGCACAGCAAAAGTGTTGTCACCTTATGAGGTGCTGTATGGTAGACCATACTACATTCCACAGCTCAAGCCATTTGCTAGGGAAGATGAAGAAATGGATTGCGAACTAGCAAACTACATGAGAAAATTACTGATGTCTAAGGAAGTCTTCTCTCCAAACTCTTACAGGTCAAGAAACCAACAGAGAAGGACACGCTTCTCCAACCAGGGGATTGGGTTTGGATCGAAATAATCAAGAGAAAACAGTGGTCAGATCCAAGGTGGGAAGGGCCCTATCAGGTACTATTGTCCACATCCACAGAAGTCAAAATAGCAGAAAGAGTACCTCAGATACACCTTTCACATTGCAAGAGGGCAAGGAACTTAGGGTCAGACCAGGGAACGCCCACAGAGCCTTGAGTGTAAGTCCGGCTACAAAGGGGGGTGACTCCAATAGGGACCACCCGTCTCAAACCCGGTGAAGAAACATGGCACAATATAGGCTCATAGGGGCGGTAAAACAGCTTAGGGAAGCACAACTGCTAGAACCAGGATACTTTACCAAAACATGGACAGGTCGATTCCTAATAGGGATGATGACAGTGGGAAGCATTGTAACATTAGTACTAATACTCTGGAATCTAAACCTCAAGACCCAAAAACAGAATAAAAGGATACACCAAAGGGAATTGACAAAAGGCCCAAACGGTGACCTGATCATTACTATAAACGAAAGACCCATCATAACAGTCAAATTTGACGCATGCCAGGTGGTAGAATGCCCACACAATTGGTTATTTAGATATAGCAATTACGAAAAGTATGTGTGGAACTGCCACCTGTTCTTCGTGGTCTGAAGTATGGTGGACTACAGATTTAGATGGTTACCTAACCTCTTCAGCTCAGGTTCCCCCACAAAAAGGTCTAGTGCAACGTTTAAGTTTGCATAAGCTACCACCACAGGGGGATGACTATAATCAACTGTTACTAGTCTTGTGATCTGCAACAAGGGAGGATTCTGAAACCGATAAGTTAGGTATCCATATACTCCTGGGAAAAGATGCAGTGGGAACAATACAGATTCAAGTGCTTGGGAAAGGACAAGTTGCACCCCCAGTCACCAGCATGCCACTAATAAAGCTCCGCCCAGACCTGTTCAAAACTAACTTTACTTAACATTTAAGTATAGAAACCGGGTTTGGGGATAAGAATGAGTGGATAGAATGGGTCAGATGGACAACCAAGACCAATGGGCTGGGAAACTGTATCTCATGTGCCAACTCACGGCCTCAGCTAGCGACTGTCCCTTTCCTGACTGACAAACATTCTTATTATACATGTCAGGTTTGTTTCAAGGAAAACATCACAAATACTGAGTGCAAGGAGGAGCGGAAATTGTATTTACCCACCAGGATGCGGAGCATACCTCCCTCTGTTAGAGCAATCCCAGGAACTTTCACCATCTTTGTTCACCATCATTCCCATTGTACAATGTATTTCAAACATTCCCTGGGACCTGATACTAATTATGAGAAAAAATTACCTACATTTTCAGGTGTCAGAATTACCCTAAAAAATTTGTATTGAGATCAGGAAGGAAATGGCATGGCCACCTGTCTCCTTCCCGATGAAGTATGCAAACTTTACAGAGAATTGTACCCCATGTGTCAATCACTGGAAATACTTCAGTGGAGTGGTATGAGCTGGAGGATATTTTAATTGACTGGGTATACATGACACCTGAACAACAAAAAGAAAATGGAATTCAGTCTTGTAACCTTAACTGGGTCACACAATGTACATCAGGAGTACATCTTTCAGGAGGGTATCATTAAAAAGAATGATTGGTCCTCTTGACCCGGGAGGAAGAGGATGCACTAAAACATCCCCGACCACCTTTATTCAAAAGGAAAGGGTGATATAGGACTAATTAAAACAGCAAGTGAAGTACAAATCGCCCCCAAAAGTACTGAGACCACATCAAAAACAGTACCCTTTGAGAAAATATGCAGAGGTGGGGGTGGATCCTGTAGTCAGAGAACTGTTGGACAATGGTATAATCAGAGAATGTCCAGATTCACCCGGCAATATACCTTTGTTTCCTGTCAGAGCCACAAGGAGGCTGGAGACTCGTTCAGGACCCGCAGGCAATAAATAAAGCAGTGGTGCCACGGGGTCCAGTAGTGCCTGACCCCCATGTCCTCCTGAACGATCTTCAGCCTGAGAAGAAGGTATTCTGTCATTGATATAAGCAATGCTTTCTTTTCGATACCTGTGCATAAGGATAGCCAGTTTTGGTTTGCATTTATGTATAAACAAAAAAGTACACATGCACAAGATTACCGCAAGGATATTGTGATAGTCCTACAATTTTCTCACAAGAAATGTCAAACAATTTGTCCAGATTTGTACCTCCATGTGGGAGCCAAATACTTCTGTATGTGGGTGACATATTGGTGGCATCCCCCACAGAATTGGGCTGTAGGGAAGACACACTGGCCCTATTGTCCTTCCTGGCTGAGCAGGGACATAAGGTCAGTAAAGATAAACTACAACTATGGAAGGAACAGGTAAAATACCTGGGATACACCCTTTGGCATGAAGGTAGACACCTGGACAAGGGTCGCAAAGCAGCTATACTTCAGGCCTCAAAACCACCCACCAAAAAGGAAATGTCTTTCCTTGGGATGGCTAACTTTTGCCGATCATGAATAGCAAATTATGCAACAAACGGCTCCACTAGCAGAACTGATTTATAGCACCTCCAGGTCGGCCAGAGACCAAATACAATGGACATCTAAAGCGGCGGAGGCCTTTGTTAAAATTAAACAATTAATTGTGAGCTCGGCGGTCCTGGGGTTTCCTAATTACAGAAATGTTTTCTATCAAATGATAGACTGCAAGAATGGGTACATGACATCTGTCCTCACTCAGATATACGGTGACAAACACAAACCAATTGCATTCTATTCTATCAGATTGGATCCGGTAGCACATAGTTTGCCCCATTGTGTTCAAGCCGTTGTAGCTGCTTCAATGGCCATTAAGTCCTCAGGAATGATAATTCTCTTTCACCCTCTTGTTCTGAAGGTCCAACATGCCATTTCAGTAATCTTGCTCCAGGACAACATTTCCTTTCTGTCCCCAGCAAGACATCTTTCATGTATGACCACCCTCTTAGGACAACCTCACATCACCATTGAAAGATGTACTACCCTTAATCCTTCCACACTCATGCCTACACCCATTGAAGGGGATCCACATGACTGTATAGCCCAAATTGATAAAAGAATACTTCCTAGAAAAGATCTCACAGATGTGCCACTTCGCAATGCTATTACCTACTTTATTGATGGATTGTGTAAAAAGAATGATATGGGCACAAATCAAACAGGGTATGCTGTTGTAACACATGATCAGGTTGTCTGAGTAAACTACCTAGTTCTTACTCAGCCCAACAAGCAGAGATCATAGCTTTAACAAGGGCATGTGACCTAGGTAAAGGAAAAAAGGTGACCTGTGCCGTACATGTAAGATTTGAGTAGCTGAGCTGGGATCTGTAGAAAATATGGCAATGTAGATTTAGCATTCCATGTTAGAATAATATAAGATGTGTTCAGGATTCAGTCAGAGACATGTGGTCACCAATTAGTATCTGAAAGGGACAGAGCATCCTCTAGAACAGTGGTTCTCAACCTGTGGGTCGCGACCCTTTTGGGGGTCGAACGACCCTTTCACAGGGGTCCCCGAAGACCATCAGAAAACACATATATTTCCGATGTGTAAAGAGCAGCTACTGTGTAGAAAGCAGCTGCTGTGTTGAAAGCAGCTACTCTGTTAAAAGCAGCTACTGTGTTGAAAGCAGCAGTATTGGAGGTAAAACGACACTCATGAATTATAATTACTGGGTAAATAATTTTATGGTTGGGGCCACAACATGAGGAACTGTATTAAAGGGTCACAGCATTAGGAAGGTTGAGAACCACTGCTCTAGAAGGAGGTGACACCTGGATCCCAAAAAGATTTGTTACCTTCTGGGAAATCTGGAAGGAAGAGGCTGGAGACAGTTCAGTTTCATGACACAGCGGGGGACCAGAGGTGGTTCCGACGTGTCTGGGAGCTTTGAAGTATATACACAGATCAAAGGAATATATTTCATCTCTCATAAAAGCTAAAATATTGCAGAGAGATGAAAATACTTCTGATTGGACACACTGTAGGCTACACCTGCATGTAAAACTGTATTTGTAGCCTATGTAGGATCCCAAAGAAATGCAGAAAATGGTTATATGGCGCCTGATTGCGACAGCTGAACAGTGATTGGTACTGTCACGATCTTGCTCCAGGACAACATTTCCTTTCTGTCCCCAGCAAGACATCTTTCATGTATGACCACCCTCTTAGGACAACCTCACATCACCATTGAAAGATGTACTACCCTTAATCCTTCCACACTCATGCCTACACCCATTGAAGGGGATCCACATGACTGTATAGCCCAAATTGATAAAAGAATACTTCCTAGAAAAGATCTCACAGATGTGCCACTTCGCAATGCTATTACCTACTTTATTGATGGATTGTGTAAAAAGAATGATATGGGCACAAATCAAACAGGGTATGCTGTTGTAACACATGATCAGGTTGTCTGAGTAAACTACCTAGTTCTTACTCAGCCCAACAAGCAGAGATCATAGCTTTAACAAGGGCATGTGACCTAGGTAAAGGAAAAAAGGTGACCTGTGCCGTACATGTAAGATTTGAGTAGCTGAGCTGGGATCTGTAGAAAATATGGCAATGTAGATTTAGCATTCCATGTTAGAATAATATAAGATGTGTTCAGGATTCAGTCAGAGACATGTGGTCACCAATTAGTATCTGAAAGGGACAGAGCATCCTCTAGAACAGTGGTTCTCAACCTGTGGGTCGCGACCCTTTTGGGGGTCGAACGACCCTTTCACAGGGGTCCCCGAAGACCATCAGAAAACACATATATTTCCGATGTGTAAAGAGCAGCTACTGTGTAGAAAGCAGCTGCTGTGTTGAAAGCAGCTACTCTGTTAAAAGCAGCTACTGTGTTGAAAGCAGCAGTATTGGAGGTAAAACGACACTCATGAATTATAATTACTGGGTAAATAATTTTATGGTTGGGGCCACAACATGAGGAACTGTATTAAAGGGTCACAGCATTAGGAAGGTTGAGAACCACTGCTCTAGAAGGAGGTGACACCTGGATCCCAAAAAGATTTGTTACCTTCTGGGAAATCTGGAAGGAAGAGGCTGGAGACAGTTCAGTTTCATGACACAGCGGGGGACCAGAGGTGGTTCCGACGTGTCTGGGAGCTTTGAAGTATATACACAGATCAAAGGAATATATTTCATCTCTCATAAAAGCTAAAATATTGCAGAGAGATGAAAATACTTCTGATTGGACACACTGTAGGCTACACCTGCATGTAAAACTGTATTTGTAGCCTATGTAGGATCCCAAAGAAATGCAGAAAATGGTTATATGGCGCCTGATTGCGACAGCTGAACAGTGATTGGTACTGTCACGATCGGACTGATGTGTCTGAAATTGAATCCCTGACTTGGTGATTCAATCCGTTCCTGGTGCAATAGACTTTGGGCATTTCAGTACCCAGAACGTCCTGTGGGCTGGTACAGGAACACCCCCCAGAGTCGATTGGCCAAGGGCTAATGTCCAGTCTACGTCTATATTCCCATAAATTGAGGACCTGGGATATGGACGTTGTGATTCGTATGGAGCCAATTCTATTGACTGACGGATTGCGGTCTTTCTCTGACTTGCTCCAGTCGCAGGATAATTCTTGGTAAAAAATTTTTTTTTCTTCCTTTTTTATTTTATAACTCAAAATCAAGATAAGGTACAGTATCCCAAAAATAGCCAAAATACCTAACACCTAAAGCCTAGAAGTCTAACTTTCACCCTTGAGAGTGTGATTAAATCATACCTCAATATGCTCAACCCTACTGCTACATTCAAACTACAAAAAGAAATACTAGATGTGATATCCCCAAAAATTCTAAATAAAAAAATGTGATGTAAATAAAGTCTCCATAAGTCCCGCAGTGATACACTTGTGTCCAAAACGAAGTCATACACTATATATATACAGTTGTGACCAAAATTATTCAACCCCCAATGCTGTAAAGGGGTTTAGGGACTATAGTGTACATTTGGAATTGTATTCAGAATCAAATCCTACAAGGACGTTGTAACTACCCAAATGCAACTAAAATGACATCAATTGTTTATGTAATACAGTAGTAAATGGTTCTTATGTGGTTTCTTCATTGCCACAATTATTCAACCCCTTAAAGACTACCACTCTGAAGAACAGAGGTTCATACAGGTGCTTTCCATCAGGTATTGAAAACACCTGTGGATGTCACCGAGCAGCAATCAAGCATAATAAGCACCAATTAGGCAGCTTTAAAATGACTGTGATACTCAGCTCCTTCTAGACATTTACTGGTGTGGTTACAAACATGGTGAAGGCAAGAGAATGGTCCAGGAAGACAAGAGAAGAGGTGATTTCTCTTCACAGGAAGGGCAATGGCTATAAGAAGATTGCAAAGATGTTAAACATACCAAGAGACACCTTAGGAAGCATCATTCGCAAATTCAAGGCAAAGGGCACTGTTGAAACGCTACCTGGTCGTGGCAGAAAGAAGATGCTGACTTCGACTGCTGTGCGCTACCTGAAGCGTAGAGTGGAGAGAAGTCCCCGTGTGACTGCTGAGGAACTGAGAAAAGATTTGTCAGATGTGGGTACAGAAGTTTCAGCCCAGACAATAAGACGCACACTGCGTAATGAAGGCCTCCGTGCCAGAACTCCCAGGCGTACCCCCTTGCTGTCTCCAAAGAATAAGAAGAGTCGACTGCAGTATGCCAAAAGCCATGTGGACAAACCACAAAAGTTGTGGGATAGTGTTCTGTGGACTGATGAAACAAAATTAGAACTGTTTGGGCCCATGGATCAACGCTATGTTTGGAGGAGGAAGAACAAGGCCTATGATGAAAAGAACACCTTGCCTACTGTGAAGCATGGTGGAGGGTCAATCATGCTTTGGGGCTGTTTTGCTTCTGCAGGTACAGGGAAGCTTCAGCGTGTGCAAGGTACCATGAATTCTCTTCAGTACCAGGAGATATTGGATGGAAACGTGATGCAGTCCGTCACACACCTGAGGCTTGGGAGACGTTGGACCTTTCAACAGGACAATGATCCCAAGCATACCTCCAAGTCCACTAGAGCATGGTTGCAGAGGAAAGGCTGGAACATTTTGGAGTGGCCATCGCAGTCACCAGACTTAAATCCGATTGAGAACCTCTGGTGGGACTTAAAGAAAGCAGTTGCAGTGCGCAAGCCTAAGAATGTGACTGAACTGGAGGCCTTTGCCCATGAAGAATGGGCGAAGATACCCGTAGATCGCTGCAAGACACTTGTGTCAAGCTATGCTTCACGTTTAAAAGCTGTTATAACTGTAAAAGGATGCTGTACTAAGTACTAAGATTGAATGTCACTTGGGGGTTGAATAAAACTGATAATGCTGTGAGCACAGAAAAGACATTTGTGGTTATTTCATTATAACTGTTATGTTATATTTGTCTGACCTACAAGTGCCTCTTTAATGTAAATGTAAGCAAGATGACTGAATGATCAAAAGCAATGTCAAACTGGCCAAAACACTCAATTTCAGTGGGGGTTGAATAATTTTGGTCACAACTGTATATATATATATATATATATATATATACATACATATATGGCAAAGAAACCACACTTTTTTATACCACCAAGGGTATAAACAATCCAAGGAAAGCTTCCCAGCCTGTGTATTATTCTTTCATATGTCCTCACAGCCTCATGGATAAAAGCTCATAGATGTCATCAGGACCTTGAGCAGGAATACTCAGTAGTACTCATAGTACCCATGCTCCATCGATACACATGATTTATGGATAGGATATATAGTGTAATTCCGTATATAGTAAACAAATAACACATTAAAACCAAGTAAAAATCGCCAAAAATCCCATATTCCAAACCTCTGCAGAGTCCAAGCAGCCTTCAGTAGCGTTTGGATGTGATTTTTAAAATGGCCGATACGCCACTTCCAGTTCCTCCGATTTGCATCTTACGTCACTTCCTCTTCTGTTTCACATGCACGATATCACGCTGAGTTCACTTGGTCATGTATATGATCACGTATGATGTGAAGTGGCACATATGGTTATTTTGAGTATTACTGTTCATTTTTTTTAAGGATAAAACACTATAGTTTTTCTCTTTTTGAGGTTCACGTTGATGTTTGGAGCCATTTGGAAGGTTCCCCTATTGGGGCCTTTTATTTTTATAGTCAGTAGCCAATTGTGTGTCTTTTTGTATTTCTTGCATTTTCTGTAACTTTTTATACTTTGTACATATTTTATGCACTGCCCACTTTCGGGATATTAAATCATAAAATTAATAAGTGACTTCTGGGTGCTTAAGCTCGGGCTCATATCTCTGGACAGATTAGATTGTATTTTAGTTTCTTTATTTGCTCGGTCAAGTTCATTGCCAATCTGTATGCAATTGCACTGTGTGTTGGCAGATTGTATGCAGACTGTAAAGGTAACAGGGCTGCCTGATGGAGATCTGTGTGTGTGTGTGTGTGTGGTGTCCCAGCAGAATTCTGGGGAGGGTCAGGGGCTGAATGACTGTGTACCAGGGCCTGGCTCTAGCGGCTCTCTGGAGTCAAGGCCTGGAGAAGAGCTTAAAGTCACAGACTCTGCAACTGACAATGTGTTATGTGATGCCAAATGTAATGACATGTGCAAGGCAGACCTTCCCTCTGGTGCAGTGGTGACTCGGGGTGCCCACCAGTTGTCCCCGGACCAGTCATTGCTCACTGCTACAGAGGAACTGCCTGTGGAAGGGCCCAGTCTAGCTGGGTTGGACCCGTGTGAACCTGGCCCAGAGGGCCTAAGGTCTCCTCAGACTGTTGTCCACCTGGCACCTGTGGCAGATAGCTCTGAGTCCCGAGGCTGCAAAAATTGATGGCAGCCCAGAAGAGTATCTCAAAGGTCTGGCTGAAGGACCGTCAGCGGTGAATGGCAGGATGAGGTTGTGTGGGCAAAGGGAATTTGGTTTTGTACCCATATGTAAAGAAACAGATTGTTCTGAAGTTCTTGGTGAAAAGGCACATTGTTTCAGTACGTCCTGGTATAGACCAGTGTTGTGTGCCTCTATCCCCTTGTGGGATGAAGTTTTCTTTTGTCCGCTCCCCTGTCACCACAGATACTAGTCATGCCATTTTGGATCCTGGGCTGTGGAGCACAGAGGAGGGACCACAGAGTGAAGGTTTCAATCTGACTCTGCTCCCTTAGTAGCTGTGGCTGACGGCACTGAGTTTCCAGAGGCTGTTACATTTGATGCCAGCCCAGAGGGACTCAGGTGTGCTGACAGACGGTCTGCTGAGGACGGAGTAGAAGTGTGTGACGTGGGTCAGAGGACAACCCCTAGTGAAATTCTTTCTCCAGTAACTTTCTCCTCTGTCACCACAGTCGCAGGTGCTGCCAGTGCAGACTCATTTCTGTGTGTTGCAGAGGGAAGTCTGCAGGTTGTTGGGGCAAATTCAGCCCAATCAGTGTCTCACCTCAGCAGCTGACATCACTGAGTACTTCCAGGCTAATAGATTTGAGGTTGGCCCAGAGGAACGCAGGTGTTGTGCTGACAGATGTTCTGCTGAGGAGGACAGAGTAGCAGAGTGTGGCACGGATCAGAGGATGAACCCTGGTGGAATAAAGTCTTCTGTGGATTTATCCTTTGTCCCCACAGCTATGAGTATCATGATTGAGGATTCATTGCTGTGCACAGCAAAGGGAGGATCACAGGATGATGGGGGAACACTGACCCCCTCTGAATCTGCTTTCTCAGAGACTGTATCTGACAACCCTGCATTCTTGCAGGTTGATAGGTTTGATGTCAGCCCGGAGGAACTCGGGTTGTGCTGACCAGTCTTTGGCTGAAGCAGAAAGAGCAGAAGTGTGGGAGACCGGTCAGAGGGTGGAGGATTTAGTTGGGAGAACTCCCCCCCAACCTGGGGAACCTTCCTGGCAGGTGCGTTAGCTGACCCATTTAGGCTCAGCTATGCGTCGTCTAGAAGGGGGAGATGTGACGTACATGTAAGATTTGAGTAGCCGAGATGGGATCTGTAGAAAATATGACAATATAGATTTAGCATTCCATGTTATAATATAAGATGTGTTCAGGATTCAGTCAGAGACATGTGGTCACCAATTAGCATCTGAAAGGGATAGAGCATCCTCTGAAAGGAGGTGACACCTGGATGCCAATAAGATGTGTCACCTTCTGGGAAATCTGGAAGGAAAAGGCTGGAGACAGTTTGGCTTCATGACACAGCGGGAGACCAGAGGTGGTTCCGATGTGTCTGGGGAGCTTTGATGTATATACACAAATCAAAGGAATATATTTTTATTTTCAGTTACTTGTATAGCGCTGTCCATTTTATGCAGCGCTTTACATATATATTGTACATTCACATCGGTCCCTAACCCTCAAGGGGCGTACAATCTAAGGTCCCTAACTCACATTTATATACAAGGGCCAATTTAGACAGGATCTAATTAACCTACCTGCATGTCTTTGGAGTGTGGGAGGAAATCTGAGTACCCGGGGGAAACCCATGCAGGCACAGGGAGAACATGCAAACTCCAGGCAGTAGGTGCCGTGGCTGCGATTCAAACAAACGACCCGAGTACTGCCAGGCGGAAGTGCTAACCATTTAGCCACTGTGCTGCCCAGGATATATTTCATCTCTCATAAAAGCTAAAATATTGCAGAGAGATGGAAATACTTCCTTCTGATTTACATGCAGGTGTAGCCTACAGTGTGTTCAAACTGTACTTGAAAGCCTATGTAGGATCCCAAAGAAATGCAGAAAATGGTTATATGGTGCCTGATTGCGACAGCTGAACAGCGATTGGTACTGTCGTGATCGGACTGATGCGCTGGTGTCGGAAATTAAAATCCCTGACTTGGTGATTCAAACCGTTCCTGGTCCAATCGACTTTGGGCATTTCAGTACCCAGAACGTCCTGCGGGCTGATTGTGGAGCTTCTCTGACTTGCTCCAGTTGCAGGATAAATCTTGGTAAAAGTTTTATTTCTGTTTTTTATTTTATAGTCAATAGCCAATTGTGTGTCGTCTTGTATTTTTTTGTATTTCTGTAACTTTTTATATTTTGCACATATTTTATGCACTGCCCACTTTCGGGATATTAAATCTTAAAATTAATAAGTGACTTCTGGGTACTTAAGCTCGGGCTCATATCTCCAGAGAAATTTGGTTGTATTGTATTTTAGTGTCTTGATTTGCTCGGTCAAGCTTATTGCCAATCTGTATGCAATTGCACTGTGTGTAGGCAGATAGCGTGCTGATTGTAAAGGTAGCAGATGTGCCAGACGGAGATCTGTGTGTGTGGTGTCCCAACAGACCGTTCTGTGGAAAAACTGTTGGGTGGTGGCAAGCTACAGTTTGTGGTGTGGGGGTGTGTGGACAGTGGAAGAGTGATTAACATTGGGGTTCTAGCTATAGGATAGCTGGAGGGATCCTAGAAGGGTGTGCGATTGTTAAGCTGCTCCTCAACTCTAATCAGTGCACCAGATTGAATGTAAGATTTGTATCTGCCTGTGTGTGGCCAGCCATCTGGATTGGAGTGGTGTCTCCCTCCTTTGGTGGCCAAGAGGTAGTGCGGGCTGTGGAAGTGTATCACGGCTGGTCTTAAATACGGTTTTATATATTCAAAGTTAAGTCCCCTTTATTCCCTCTTACCCCAAGTCACGGCCGCACGTGAGTGCCTCGGTTAGCTAGTCACTGTGGGAGAATCGTGACAGCCCTCTTGAACTCTCTCTTCAAAGTTCTTTTCAACTTTCCCTTACGTTACTTGTCCGCTATCGGTCTCGCGCCCGTGTTTAGCCTTAGATGGAATCTACCAC